>NW_006287806.1:601461-601983 GCF_000327345.1 Myotis davidii
TAGCCTGCAGGCTCAGCTTGGCTCGCTCACAGCTCACAGCTGTCACCACTGCCATGTGGGAGTACAGGCCGCCCTCTGCCGGCCTGCCTCCCCTGTCCAGAGGCTCCCTGCACTGCTCACCTGCCCAGAGTGACTGGGGCTGGCCAGAAGCCAGGCGTCCTGCCCTGCCCAACCCCGGCCGATCTACCCCTGTGCGAGCTGCTGCCCTGCTGGGAAGGGTCACGGATCTGGATCCCGGGACTTCGGACAGCCTCAAGCACTGCCTCCTGCCCGGCAGGGTCACCGATCCGTGTCTTGATCCCATGGACAGCCTCAAGCACTGCCCCCCGCCTGGCAGGGTCACAGATCCAGGTCCCAGGACCCTGGACAACTGCCTCAAGCGCTGCCCCCTGCCCGGCAGGGCCACAGATTCGGGCCCCAGACCGCAGACAGCCTTGCCCGCTGCCGCCCACCTTCAGTATGCAAATTAGCCGCCATCTTGTTGCTTCATGGTGGGGGTCCCCACTGGGGTGCCTGGCCAGT
>NW_006287806.1:602045-613942 GCF_000327345.1 Myotis davidii
CCCCGCTGCTCCCTGCCCAGCAGGGTCACGGATTCGGGTCCTGGACCATGGACAGCCTTGCCCGCTGCTGCCTGCCTTCAGTATGCAAATTAGCTGCCATCTTGTTGCTTCAGGGTGCGGGTCCCCTCTGGGGTGCCTGACCAGTCTGGGTGAGGGGCTGAGGGCCGTTTGCACGCTGGCGGGTGACTGAAGCTCCCAACCTCTCCTTTTTTTCTTTTTCTTTTTTTATTCTGGGATTTATTTACCTTCTATGGCTGTCACTGGAGCTGAGAGCTGGCTTTAGCTCTGAGGCCAGCTCCAGCTTGAGGCCTCGGCTGTTGAAAGCAGGAATCTAGGGTTTGTTTGGGTTCTATAATTGCAACATTGTTTCAGTCCTGCTCGCTCCAGCTCTGATGGCTGAAAGCAGGTTTCTGGGTTTTGTTTAGCTTCTATTATTGCAACATTGTTTCTTAGAGTGTGAGCTCAGAGGGCGGCAAGGCAGGTGGGGAACCTTGGCTTCCTCCTTCACTGGAGCGAGCAAGCCTCCAGTTTGCTTCAGCTGCCTGGCTGCCAGCCGCCATCTTGGTTGGCAGTTAATTTGCATATCGCCCTGATTAGCCAAAGGGAAGTGTGTCGGAGGTATTGTTAATTACCATGTTTGTCTATTATTAGATAGGATAGATTCTCAGCTCAGCAGCCAGATTGTGTCTTTTAAATTTTTTAGCCAGAATAATGTCACTTCCCTGAGAAGAATCCTCCAGTGTCTCCTCATATCATTCAGAATAAAATCCAAGGTCCATTCCATGGCTTATAAAACTGCTCACAATCGGGCTCTACTTCCTCTAGGACTGAATCTACTACTCTCCCCTCACTCACAGCACTCCCACAGCATAGGCCTTCCTACTATTACTAGAATGCATCAAGGATATTCTCACCTCAGGGCCATTTAGTTTGCCTAGAATGTTCTTCCCCAAGCCAGTGGCATCGTTTTCTTCAGGTTTTTGCACACATTTTTCCCCTGAGCCCAAACATCAAAAGTTGTTGGTGTCTTGCTGGAATCCCCTTTACTAAGTGGTAACTATTTTCCTAGCTGCAATGAGTATTGGATGCTAACACTGCACAGTTCCATCCTCTTGAGAATTGACCTCCACACCCCAGAGCTGCATTTCTTGGAAACGCCTGAGAGTTGCTAGTACACAGTGCAGACCCTTGCCTCAAGGTGATGTAACTCTGTGATATTGTTCATGTTCCAGAGCCTCCTACCTAAATAGGCTAGACTTCAGTCAAAACCACATTTTTTCCTTGGGTCTTTCTCTGCCATAACTTCCCTTACTTCCTAAGAGAATTCACCTGCAGGTGCTCCCTCAATAAATCAATTTCTTAAAAATCCCATCTCATGCTTGCTTCTATGGAATACGAATGAACACAGTTGATATCATGAGAAGTTCTAGGAAAATGTCTCATTGGCTGAAAGGCAATAGTACCTCAATGATAGTAGTAGGTGGAATGCAATTATGCACTAGCTTTTGTAAAGTCATGTTTGCAAAATATGGGGGATGTTAGTAAATACTCAGACTAGGGTTTTGGATGGCTGTTGCTAGGGTCTAATGATGCTTTGAAGCGGGTAAATGACAGGCTCAGGTCACTTAATGACCAATGTAAAGCAATGTGTGAGAGTCAGAGGGCCTCCTTGGAAGCATTTTCAAAAGACCTTCATTTACTATAGCTGGAGTGCAGACTGACACAGATCATAAGAGACTAAGCGCACAAGAGTTCGAATTCTCAGCATAGTCAAGTCTCCTATGCCAAAGTCCTGATAGAGAAAGAGCAGGGCCTTAAAAGACTGTGAATAAGAGTATCTGGGTAGATTCACTTGATCATCTTGAATTCCAATTCCCCTTAACTCTCTGGGCCTGAAGAATGCCCTCACTTTCCCTTGTTCAAAGAGGGAAGGCCCCTTGTTTGAAGACTATGCAGAAGCCTCAGTGAGGTAACTGTCTTACAAGACAATGTTGGCCCTCCTCAGGATCTGGCCCTACCTCCCCTCCTGGACTCCAGACCAACAACTAGATTCAGAGCTCAGCCTGATCCTACTGGGGAAGTGCTAGGTCTGCCAAGGGAGTAGAAGAATCACACACCAAAAAGGTAGAGGACTTGGCTGACAAGTACTGGCAGGAACTGGAAAAGTATACCTGGGAAAACATCCTGAGGGTGTTGTATGAAAGGGGCAGAAAATAAAGATGGATAAATGAAAGTTTGTTGATATCGTGAAACTTTTTTATGGCAAGGACCCTGCTTAGTGGTTCTAATACACTGCTGGATGGCTCCTGGCAGCTTAACACAAGTGATGGCTCACATTAGATGAAGTAGAGGTGCCAAAATTGTAAGGTGGGGAAAAATGCTCCATAGCAGCGGTCCTCAAACCACGGCCCGCAGGCCACATGCAAATACAAATATTGTATTTGTTTCCATTTTGTTTTTTACTTCAAAATAAGATATGTGCAGTGTGCATAGGAATTTGTTCATAGTTTGTTTGTTTTTTTAACTATAGTCCGGCCCTCCAACGGTCTGAGGGACAGTGAACTGGCCCCCTGTTTCAAAAGTTCGAGGACCCCTGCTCCATAGGCTAAGGGTGTCAACATGCTAGAATGGGAATGGCTGTACCGTAATAGAGCAGATAATCTAGCAAGGGACCATGTTCTTTGGGAGGGATAGAATGCTAGGGTGTCATTCATACACACGAGCTTCCCCTAGGATCAGACTAAGACTAGATATTGGTTGAAACTATACCTTTGTCTAGCTTCTTCCCCTGCCCTATTCTGCTTCTCACTCCCTTACCAGTTGAGAGCACTCTCCATAAACTACTTGCCCAAGAATCCTCATCTCAGGGTTTGTTTCTAGGGAATCCAAACTAACCTACCCATGGCCAGGTAGCTCAATTGGTTCAAGCATTGTCCGGGTGCCCCAACGTTGTGGTTTGATCCCTGGTCCGAATACATACAAGAATCAACAAATGAATGCATAAATAAGTGGAACAATAATAAATCAATGTGGGGTTTTTTTTGTCTCTCTAACAATCAATAAAAAAACTAAATAAAATGAGATTTCACCCTAATCAGAATTATATTATTCATCATCTCTGACAACTTATTCTTCTTTTCATTTTTGATATTTATCGTTATCTTACAACTTACTAGTATATACTTATTTTTCCTTTGTCTCTATATCCCCATAGAATGTAACATCCATTAGAGTAGACATTTTTCTGTTTTGTTTACCTACTATGGTATTTGGCCCCTTATAGTTTTAAGTACATGAGTGAATTATACAAATGAATTAAAACAAGTTCATTTTGACATATTCAGAAAAATTATAAAAGTATAAAGAAAAAAGTAAAAAATGAACCTGATTCCTACTATTGCATTTATTCAACAAATACTACACAGGCACTATGTGGCAGGACAACGAGCAATAAATAGTTTTAAGTACATGAGTGAATTATACAAATAAATAATAAAAATGTGTGTGTAGCATAGCCTCATTTTCATATTTTATGATTTTAAACATGTGTACATGTAAAAAGTCTCAAAGGAAGCATGTAAAAATGTAACAATGATTTTCAATATGTCACAAAGTTAAAGTGCAACATGCTTAACATGACTCTTAAGGGCCTTCTTAACCTAAGCCCTATCTACACTTTTATCTCTCATTGGTCTCACCATCAGCTATTAAACATTGGCTATCCTATTTTTTAAAATATTTTTATTAATTTTTAGAAAGAGAGAGAGAAAGCAAGAGACAGGGAGAGGGAGAGAGAGAGAGAGAGAGAGAGAGAGAGAGAGAGAGAGAGACATAAATGTGAGAGAAACATCAATTAGCTGTCCCCTGCAGTATTGATTGGCTGCTTCCTGCACCCCCACCCCCATACCAGGGATCTAGCCTGCAAGCCAGGCATGTGCCCTGACCACTGCATGGATGATGCTCAACTAATTGAGTCACACCCTAGCTTCAGATATCCTTTTGCACCATTCTCTCTGCCTTGAAACACTCTTACATTGCTAAGAAATTCTCACCCATCATTTCTCAGATTAACTATAACTTCCTCATGGAAACCTGGGCTATATGCTGTTGTTAAGGACACACCCTGTAAATGGTATTTACCCCTGTGCTTCCTTGTTAGATTATATGTTCAGCAAGAGCAGGAACCTGCTCGCTGTCCTGCCACATAGTGCCTGTGTAGTATTTGTTGAATAAATGCAATAGTAGGAATCAGGTTCATTTTTTACTTTTTTCTTTATACTTTTATAATTTTTCTGAATATGTCAAAATGAACTTGTTTTAATTTTTATAAAGCTCATTGTATTTTGAAAAAAAAAAGTGTATATCCTGAAACTCTATAATAACTAAAAGAAAATATGGGTTGAAATTAACTTATCTCAGTCAGAATGGATATTTTTTGAAACATAAAAAGAATAGAAGAAACCTAACAGAAGATGATCTATAGGTTGACCATCTAACTTCTATTAATTTATTTTTACAAAGAGAGAAAGGGAGAGAAAAACATAGATGTGAGAAACATTGATTGGCTGCCTCCTGCATGCCCCCTACTGGGGATCAAGCCTGAAAAGTGGGCATATGCCCTGACTGGGAATTCAAACGGAAACCTTTTAGTGCACAGATGACGCCAACCCAATTGAGCTACACTGGCCAGGGTGACCATCTAGCTTTAAAATTTCCATACATCAACACATATACTTAAAAAGGAGAAAATATTTGTAATTCATCTTAATCTGTCAAATCCATGAGTTTTTCTTTTTTTAAAAAAAATGCATTCAATCCTAGTGAGGGCAGACTGCAATGAAACACACACGCTTTTTCAAACACACACAGCCTCAAAAAGATGCATAACTTTAGTAAATAATTCCAAATTTTGGAATTCAATCAGGAAGGAGATCAAGGATTTATCCACAAGCTCTAATGAGAGATTTTCTATGATGCTAAACATTGGAAGCAACACAAATACCCACGTTTGGCATATTAGTTTTAAACTTATGCAATCATAATGTGGCATATTTTTAGCTATTAGTGAATTTCAAAGAGTATATAATAAAATAAAAATACAGTATAATGTTTAATGAAAAAATATTTTAATATGCAAAATGATGCACATTTTGATCTAAGAGACAGGAAGAAACAGGAAGACAGAGAAGTCAAAGTGATGCACTACAATGTGAAAGTAGTTCTCTCTGAGTACTATGATTAAAGAAAAATTTCACTTTCCTGTGTTTTTTATTTTTCATAGTGAGTAGGACTTATATCTATAATTAGGAAAAATGTTTAAAATATTTAAAGGGGAACATTTGATACCATGGAGGAAACGCTAATCAATTACATGAAAATGTCTGTGTGCCTGTGTGCATCTTTGGTTTTCCTCCTGGTGTCAAACTTTAAAAGGCAAATAATCCTGGGAAAACCATCAGATGACCCTCTTAATATTAGCTAGTAAAGGGAAAAGAAAGTGAGATCAGCTTCTGAGTCAGGGAAAGGAAAGGGACGCAGATGCCTTGAAATAAAAGGGAGGAAAGTGGTCTTTGGTGCTGAAAATAAAGTTCTTCGGCCTGAACATTGCTGGATCTCAGATCAGTATCTGCAGATAATCAATAATGTATTAAACTGGAGTCTTGCTATTGGCAATATGAGAATCCATTCTGAAAATAGAATTAAAAATGTAGGAAATTTGCAATAACATAGAACAGGGGAAAATATCTAACTTTTCATTGAGGTTTAATGGGACCAAATAATCAAACCTAAAAATACTTTGATAAAAGAAGACAGTTCATAATTAGGTCAATGCTGCAATGACCCCTTTTAAGTCTGTCATGTTTCCAACCAGATTGTAGTTAATGGTATGCCTTAAAAGGGACATTTCAATGCTTTCATGTGAGAAAAAAAGGATCAAGATTAAACAACCCCATTAAAAATTACCTTTTGATTGGGTCTCTCTGACAGCAAGTCTTTGATACAAATCTACATATCACTGTCATGAAATCATGGAGACTAAACATCCTATGAGTTTCAAAGATTACATTAAAATATTTGAGAATAAATCGCAAAATATTGCTGGAAACCGATATGAGAATTAATTGTGGTGAAAAGACTACTGATCTCTAAGTTTTCATTTTAATGTGCAACAAGCATACTCATTAAAAGAAAAAAAAAACATTTAAAATTGGAGGAGGGGGAGACAGAGAGAGAGAGAGACAGAGAAGTCCGATGGCTTTACAAAAAAGGTTTAGCTGAAAACAGACTGATTATTTTTTAACATGTAGCACCATGAAGCACCTGCCTCTGCTTGCTTTCAGCAGCTTTGTTTCCATTATGAAATCAATAGATATTGAAGGCAATATTCTAGTTCGAGTCCTAAATCATAGAAATAGATGTCATGACTGTGGGAACCATGCCAGGTCCCTGGATAGTCAAGGCCGATGGGAGCACAGAGGTCTTGTTATCAATAAATACATCAGAATGGCCAAAGGCTGCTCGGAGCATGTGCCTAGGCAGGATGTTCGAGGACTCTGAGCCTGGGAATCCTAAGCCAAGATACCATGAGCGGGTGCAAGGTCACACAGTACACTGTGCCTTTCAGTAGCCAATATGATTGATGTCACTATTGGCACGAAGCCTAAGGACTGCTCTTGTCTGATGGCTACATGGCCACTGGCTTCAGCAACAAAGACTCATTCTTATATACCCACAACCTCTCATGGCTTCTCCGTCTGAGACCTGGCGTCCTAGGAGGTCCAGCCTCAGGCAGAGCGGCTCAGACCCAACACCTGTAATCAGTGAGCAGAGGATAAAGGAGGAACTTGGACTATGTTCTCAACAGTTAGTACAGTGGGCAGGGTTCGAAGAAGAACCAGCCCTGGGTAGTCAGGAAGAATTTTGAATATATGGACTCAGAACAGCTCATGCAGGGCTCCTGCTGCATGCTCTGACAATGACATAAGGGTGATTTTCTTGGTACCTTCCATGTATGTATATGTGCAATAAGGGAGATGTAAATCAACTCTAATAACTAAAAGTATTGTTATTACAAACGGATTTAAATTGACAGGGGATCAGCTTCCTTAATCATCAAAGAAACTTGAGATTTTCCTTTTTGATAAATTTTCATGACAATATTTTAATGGAATGTCATCCAGTCACTGAATAAAATTGCTTCAACATTATTTTCAAGACTTATTATACCATCATCATACACTGTGTCATTGAAAGTGTTTGGCACACTTTCGTGAACACATATATGTTATATATATGTGATTGCATAATCCAGATTCACATAATTTCACATCATCACTCAAGACTGTGTAAATTAATTACCTTTACTCAGCTTGGAACAAGTTAATTTCAACTGGTCTTACATAGGCACAAAATACCAGAATAGTTAATCACATAGCAATTAAATATTTCCTTGCTGCCAAAGACAAGCAGAAAACAAACAAGTTTCTCTGAAAGGCACATAATTGATTAATTATTAGTATTTTCAATGTCATAATTAGTTGACATTTAAAGCTAATTATTTACAATTTAAATAGTGCTTTACAACTTACAAAATTCTATGTATCTATTATCTAATTTAGGCTTGTTAACGACTGTGTGAAGCAAATGAGACAAGAATTACACCTATTATATAAATAAAAATGTGAAGTTCAGAGAAGATAGACAACTTTTCCTAGGTCACTTGCCCAGTAAGTGACAGCTGGGAGCAGGACTCAGATTTTCTTACTCAAGGTCAATGCTTTTTTCTAGTTCACTGTGTCATCATGGAGTGGCAAAACAACATGGCTCACAAAATATTGTTTTCTTTTTCCAATAGCTTAGTTTCATCAGTGAATTTTAGCCTAAAATTCAGGTGCAATGATTCTACATTGTATGCGCCAGGATATACAAGAAATTGATTTCAGAAACTATGTGTAGCAAATTTTCAAATAATTCTGTATAACGGAAAAGATCAGGATGTTGTTAAATTTATTGCCCTCCTCTGGAAACAAAATCATTTACCCACTTAAAAGCACAACACTGATAACATTATCCAATCACTATGTTTCATATCAAGGCTGTTTTTCTAAGACTCAAGGGAAACACTAACTGGCATCCTGCATTAGGAAGCTCTACTTACAATTGCCTTATTCACAGGATTACCAGATTAGCAAATAAAATACAGAATTCCAGTTAAATTTTAATTTTACATAACAAAGGGATAATATTTTCCAGTATAAGTATGCACTAAATATTGCATATGGGCCATACTTATATAAAAAATAAACATTTATCTGAAATTCAAACTTACCTGGTTGTCTGAATTTTATCTACCATCCCTTTGGAATTAAGTCATTGCTATTTCATATAAACTGGATTTAGTAAATTTAGCCTTTCCTTGGATGGGTGTCTCCAGAGCCGTGGCTGTTAGGGGAGCCATAGCTCATGTCCAGGTGTGTTATAGTTGAAGTTTTAGCAGTGTCATTTTTGGTCCCAGAAATCTAGTAGTCTCTAATGTTCAGGTAGGCCAGAGAGTGGGTATAGTGAAATAAGCATGGGCTTAAATCAGACAGATTTGGGAGTCACTTTCTATTTGAGATTTTCCTTGAGCTGTGTAACCTTGCATAAGATATTTAATTTCCCAATCTCAATTGCCTCTTCTATAAAATAAGAATAAAATCATCTACCTCATAGCTAATAAAGCAGTATAATAATTATGTGAGACTGTAATTGTAAATGGCTTAACATCATGCTTCTCATCGGTAGACACCCAAAATATTAGCTAAAGAACATCCAAAAGTTTCATATGGACAGATGACTGGTATATGCATATCTGTTTTCATAGACAGATATTAATATGTAAGTTGAGATTTATCATGTCTATTTTATCAGTGAGAAGAATCTGAATGGAAATAAATGAGTCATCATTATAAATACCAGATAACTTAGAAATTACCCGTTTAGCATTATAAAAATCAATATTATCAATCTGCCATATTACTTTGTCAGGTGGTCAGTTTATTCATTGTTTAAAAGTCTAATGATATTAAAATGAAATCATTTACATGTCAAATATTAGATTTTTAAACATAAGTGATAGCATGTTTGTTATTGCTAACAACTATTTCTGGACAGGTCTAACTCATCTACCTATATTTGGGCAATTTCTTGATTGTCAAATCTACAGCCATTTGAAATCAGTCTAATGAAGGAGTAAAGGGAGGCAATGAGTAGTCAGTAGACTGTAAAGACTGAGATTTCAATAATTCTCAGAATGAAAATGAATGAGGGAGGAAAACAGACTTGAGGGTTCAGAAGACTATCAGCAAAAATTACATTGGCGGTAAAAAACAGAGATGATGTTTGGAGATGTTGCAACTGTGGACATGAACAGATTCACAGCTGAAACAAGAGTTCCTAGTGGAGCAGTGAAGTAGAACTTGGGTTGAAATTTTGCAAGTTTACTGGGGTAAAAAAAAATCTTTTCATTAGGCGAATGAATGCCAAGGCCTCAAGCTAACATACTTATCAATGACCTTTTGCAGCCCTCTAGGATATCTTGTTCCTCTTGTTCTGACAAGAATGGGGTCTAAAGATGATCGGGGAGCAATAGGCACTCCTATTTTGCAGTCTAGAATTATATTCAGGTTTTAATCACAGAACAATATCAAGAGGGGCCTGGCTGGTGTGACTTGGTTGAGCATCGTCCTGTGCACCAAAAGGTCCTCAGTCCGACGATTCCAAGTCATGCCTGGGTTGCAGGCTCAATCCCCTGTTGGGGCTTTTGTGGGAGTCAGCCGATTGATGTCTCTCTCTCTCTCTCTCTCTCCTTCCCCCCCCCCTACCTCTCTATTTAAAAATTAATTTAAACAAAAATTTTAAAGAAAGATATCCTGAGGCAGAGAGAGGTAACATGAGAATCAACCACCCTTCTAAAACTCTTCACTGAAGATAATTCTAACCATACCAAGGTTCTTCTTATTAAAGATGATAATATAAAAGAATTGAAAGTCCTACACAAAAGTATAATTCTTTTGAATCTGTTTTTCAGGTGAGTTCATCCTAAAGACAAGCCAGGAAGAAGGAAATTTCAAAAGCTAAGTTATAGTCATGCAATTATATCTCCTATTGTTTTAAAACTACATGGCACTTCTCTTGCATAAAACCTGCCATAATATCATTACAATATCTCTCTCGGTTAATTTTTTTTCTCTTACTTCCTTCTCCATCTGTGCCATGGGCTGCTCAAAACACAGTCCGGAAGAGCTGGATACATTTATCAATTGCCATGGTTTTTAGTTCTGGTACTTCCTCACAGAAGTTCTGAATATCTCCTGAAAAGAAAACTGATTGTTCCAGGGATTATGGCTATAGTTCTCCTGACTCATCTAAATAAGGAAATCCATTACTACTAAGTACCTAGTAATACGTAAACTTTACAGAGAAGAAAACTTGCCTAGAGAAGCCTCTTTGGAGGTTCAGGGAGAATCTTTGAAGAACTAATCAGAGGGAAAAATATATGGCACATGGTTTCCACTGACTGAATCATGTTTTGTCCTTCCTTCACACTCTGCCTTTAAAGAAAAGTATTGATTGATTTGAGAGACAGAGAGAGAGGAATAGAGAGAGAGAAACATTGATTTGTTGTTTCACTTATTTATGCATTTGGTGGTTGATTCTTGTATATGCCCTGACCCAGTATTGAACCCACAACCTTGACATGTGGGGATGACCCTCCAACCAACTGTGTTACCCAGCTAGGGCTCACCCTCTACCTTTTACATTCCCCATTTCACAGTAACAAATAAAAGAGTAAAGGGGACCATAGCCAGTTTGGCTCACTGGATAGAGCGTCAACCTGGGTACTGAAGGGTCCCAGGTTCAATTCCAGTTAAGGGCATGTACCTTGGTTGTGGGCACATCCCCAGTTAGGAGACATGTAGGAGGCAGCTGATCGATACTTCTCTCTCATCGATGTTTCTAGCTCTCTATCCTTCTCCCTTCCTTTCTGTAAAAAATCAATAAAATATATTTAAAAAAAAGAGTAAGGGGGGAAGGGGATAAATTAAAATAAGATAAAATACATCCTAAAAATACCAAAACAGCAATTAGAAAGAACATATGCACCCCTATGTCCATAGCAGCGTTATTTACAATAACTAAGATTTGGAAACAGCGCAAGTGCCTATCAGTAGATGAGTGGATAAAAAAGCTGTGGGATATTTACACTATGGAACACTATGCAGCAGTAAAATAAAGGAATCTCTTACCTTTTGGTACAGCATGGATGGACCTGGAAAATATTACGCTAAGTGAAATAAGCATCTGATAAAGACAAGTATCACATAATGTCACTTATTTGTGGAATCTAATGAACAAAATGAATTGACCAACAAAATAAGACCCAAAGCATGGAGGCATTGAACAGACTGACATACCTTGATGTGGGATTGGGGGGATGAGAAGAGATAAACCAAAGAGCTTATATATCTACTAGAGGCCCCGTGCAGGAATTGGTGCATGGGTGGGGTTTGGCCGGCCCACCCTGATTGGGGTGGATCGGGACCAGGCCAGCTGGGGGGAGGGTCACTGTCGATCAGCCAGTCAGCCTCGCCCCTGATCGGAGTTGGGGAGCTGATCAGGACCACAGTGTGCATCAAAGCAACCAGTTGTTCTGGTTGTTCCGGCATTCTGGTCACTTTGCTTTAATATATATATAGATATGCATATCCCATGGACATGGGCAACAGGGTAGTGAATACCTTGAGGGGTGGGTAGGGGCTGGGAGGAGAGAGAGTAAAAGGGTGGAAATGGGAGATATCTTTCATACTATCAACAATAAAAATATACCCAAATATTTAAAAATAAATAAGATAAAA
>NW_006287806.1:618678-635246 GCF_000327345.1 Myotis davidii
TATGGAACACTATGCAGCAGTAAAATAAAGGAATCTCTTACCTTTTGGTACAGCATGGATGGACCTGGAAAATATTACGCTAAGTGAAATAAGCCAATCTGATAAAGACAAGTATCACATAATGTCACTTATTTGTGGAATCTAATGAACAAAATGAATTGACCAACAAAATAAGACCCAAAGCATGGAGGCATTGAACAGACTGACATACCTTGATGTGGGATTGGGGGGATGAGAAGAGATAAACCAAAGAGCTTATATATTATATGCATAGCCCATGAACACAGGCTATAGGGTAGTGAGTAGAAGCTGGGAGTGGGAGGGTAAAATGAGGGGGGAATGGGAGATATTTGTAATACTATCAACAATAAAAAATTTAAAAAGACATTTCAAATTTTTTCACATAATGTAGGGATATTAATTATTTTGCAACTGAACCAGTTGTTCTGGTTGTTCCGGCATTCTGGTCACTTTGCTTTAATATATATATAGATATGCATATCCCATGGACATGGGCAACAGGGTAGTGAATACCTTGAGGGGTGGGTAGGGGCTGGGAGGAGAGAGAGTAAAAGGGTGGAAATGGGAGATATCTTTCATACTATCAACAATAAAAATATACCCAAATATTTAAAAATAAATAAGATAAAATACTACTGAGTAAATAAAGACAAAAAAACATCTTAAGAAAATAATAGCAACAAAACCCTCACAATCCTATTGAGCTAACACAAAGGTCCAAAAAAACTCCTGTATTTAAATCAGTGGTTCCCAATGTGGGGCACACACTCCACGGGGGGGGCAATTTTATCTTTAAGGGGGGCAATTGGAGAATTATTTAGTAACTGATTTTTTTTGCATTTCTTATGGTTCTAGAGGTCTCATATACAGTATATAAATATATATTGTGACATATTTATGCATTTCAGTTCTCTATTACATGTTTTGAAACTTTATTTGCTATTTTTTCATATCACTTCATATTATTATTATTTTTTAACAATTTCTTAGCGATTTCTTCCTCAGTACTTCAATTGCCTTTTTGTTCTTTTATTTTGCTCTTTCAGGATACCATGTTCTTTGGAAGCTTGTGTAGACCAAGTTAATGGCCTTTTAGGCTTCCCCCATGAGAATAGGAGTTCACTTTTTGTATAATAAAAATTATATGTCACAGGGAGGGCATCAGGATTTTAGAGATGCTTAGGTAGGGCATGGCCAAAAAAAAAAAAATGTTGGGAACCATTGATCTAAACAGAAGAAGTATTTAAAAACAAAAGGGTAAAAAACTAGAAACAATAGAACTTCAGCTGTAGACAGGACTGATGTTTGAGAAGCCAGTCTGAGGTTTATACCAGAATTGCTACTCAGAGAGAAGGATTGCAGTTAAGATACCCTGAAAGTTAAATACCATAACCCAGGGCTCACAGGTAAATTTACCTAAAAGGCAAAAAATCCTTTAGCGCAAAACCCTAGGAGAGCCTTGTCACAGGAGGGCAAAGCTAACCAATCAGTTTGCTGGAAGTCACTGTACGTTCTGAAAAGCAGAGCCTTCTTCTACTAGGAAGATTCCCTACAAGCACTTAATTGCCTCATCAATAACTCTGAAAGCTCACCAACAAATCATATTTTTACATATATGAATCTGCCTTGTACGAGGCAAACATCAATGCCTCATCTGGAGACATATTCTCAATTTTTAATCTGAGTGTTTTTAGTGTCCTTTGATTGCAGATTGTGGAATGCCATATTTGAGCAACTCAATTACAAATAAGATGTTTTCAGAAAAAAAAAAAAAAGCAGGCTATGTAGGTGGCGGTTCTGTTCCCATAATACTCTTTTCATGGAGCATGGGTATGGAGTAGCTGTCATTTTCTTCCTCATCACCATCTCTAGACTCTTTGGGTTCATAGTCTTTGTTCCCATTAAAACACCCACTCCCTTGTGTGGTCTGCAGATCCCCAGCTCACTCCCCCTCATTTCTTTAGCTCCAGTCTCACTGTCATCATCAAACACTGACTACTAGCATGCTTGGAGACTTAAATATTCACCTAGGAGATCATTCCAATAAACTGGCCTCTCAATTCCTGGACACCCTTTCCTCCTGCGATCTGGTCCTGCAGCCTACCCCATTCAGTTAATCCCATAGTAACTAGTATACCTCTAACCTTAGTGTTACAAAAACTAAAATAACTCCATAATTTTAATTTCAAATGTTCTAATTTTTAACCACCACTTCTTATCTTTCCCTCTGACATTCTCTGATACCTTGACTCCAAAACTCCTTCCACTGAACCCTTGATCTGGCCATCACCCCCTTGGCATCCTGCCTTCCTCCCCTCTTGATGCAGCTTAAATTTCAAAGTCCATTAGTATAATGAATCCTGTGCATATGCCATCCTATGCCTCCCCTTACCTCCCATGCCTCTTTCACTTCAGTTTACTTGCCTAGTGAGACTAAATCTAATTCTCCAGATGCTTGTACCTCTGTAGCTGAACTCAGTCACAGAAAGCACAACCATACTGCATGGTCTCACATTCAATTTGTAACCACTAGCCTCAAATAGGCCCTTAAGCTGACTGGCAATCATGCCATATTTCCTTGGTACATTCACTCTCGCAAACTTCCAGTTGACTCTTCTATACGGCTTCTGTTTCATCCTTATGCCTAGATGATGACCTTGCTTCATATCCATTGAGAAAACAGAAAAACCAGATGAGAACTTACCACACTTACCTAACTACCCATTTCTCTACCCATATATCCTCCTTCAGTTCTGTTTCTCAAGGGTGTCCCAAAATTCACACAAGAAGTAATTTTGATAGAAAACACATGTTTATAATTAAAAATTGTAAGTTTTTATTGATTCATAAAGTATACAGTATAAGGTTATGTATGGAATAGCATATCTGGTAAAAGGCCTCCATGGTTTTGCTGGCACATACACACTCTTTTGTTATTGCCAAAGCAGCCGCATTTTTGAAGAAGAATGGTCCGATGATGCCTCCAGCCCAAATTCCGCACCAAACAGTGACACGTTGTGGATGCATTTGTTTCTCGTGGATTTTCTGAACCCCAAATGCGACAATTTTGTCGATTAACCAAGCCATCAAGATGAAAATGAGCCTCATCGAAATTCAGACACATTTATGCAAAACGGTCATGGAAAATTTCAACAAAAGATTGCGTATGTGCCAGCAAAGCCGTGGAGTCCATTTACTTGATATGCTATTCCGTACATAACCCTATGCTGTATACTTTATGAATCAATAAAAAATTTACAATTTTAATTATAAACCTGTGTTTTCTATCAAAATTACTTCTTGTGTGAATTTTGGGACACCCTTTATGAATGGGCTGCCCATGTGAATAAGACCCTATCTGTTCACCACCATTCAAAGACATTGTTCCAAATACTGCCCCCTTTTTAAATCAAGTTTTTCTTCTTTACTAAATAATTCCCATCAGTACACAAACTGTTATTTCTCCCATTACACACACACAGTCTCTTGACCTGATTTCTCCTCCAGCTAACATGCTACATCTCTCTTTTCGTTTATAGAAAAAAAAATTGAAAGAATTGTCTATACTCCTCTCTGATTTATCTTTTGTCATTCCCTCTTAAATCCATTCCCATTGGGTTTCATACCTAGCTGTCTACAGAAGCTGATCCTCTCTCTCATAGTTGCCAATGACCTCATATGCAATGGTCAATTTTCTGTCCTCTTATGTGACTTAGCCACAGCATTTGTCATAGTTCATCACTCTCTCCTCCCTAAGACACTTTGTCACTTTACTTCCAGGTTACTACACTCACCTAGATTTCCTCCTATTTTTCTGACTCTTCTTTCTTAATGTCTTTTGCTAGTTTTTCTTATTTTAGTATAAAAACATTGTGTTGTCCTATCTTTCTTATCTAAACTTACTTCTTTGGTAATCAAGGCTTTAATTATAATCTACATCCTTATGACTCCAAAATTTTATCCCTGGCTCAGACTCTTCTCTGAATTTCAGACATGTATGGCCAATTGCTTTTTGGACATCTTCACTTCGATGTGTAATAGTCACTAAAGCTTAACATGTTCAAACTTAGTTCCCAATATTCTTCCCTCAAAGCTTTTTCTTCTTGAAGTGTTACCCACTGAGTTAATTTCAGTTACTTTTTTCAAGTCTTGACCTCATGCTTGATTTTCCACATTCCCTCATTCCTCATCTCTGGTTCCTCAGCAAATCCTGTTGCACTAACTTCAAAATATGTCCAGAATTCTACATTTCGACTGCTTCACAGCCACTAACTTGGTCCAAGCCATCATCATCTCTTTTCTAAATTAATAAAATAACATTTTAATTGACCACTCTGCTTCCATTTTTAGTCTCTTGTAGTCTTTCCTCCACACAGCTCGAAGAGTGATCCTGTTAAAACGTGTCATATGATGCAGCTTCTCCTCTCCAAAGCCTCCAATGACTTTCTATAGTAAGTCAAAGTTCTTACTATGACAAGCAAAACTACACACATTACCCTTCCTTTCCTACTAGCCTGTTGTGGAGCACGGGAGACTTGGCTGGAAAGTTTGTAAGGAGGGCTTTCTGAGAAAAGGAAAGTGTGTGGAAGGTTGCCTGCCCTGTTTATCAGAATTCTGGCTTAGGGGAGTGCCAAAGGCGGCGCCCCTAATTATTTCTTGACCTTTCCAAACAAGCCGGTGCACAAGCAGCCCCCCGGGTGTTTATGGAATTCTTGTGCTTAATCCTTTGAGTGTCCTTGCTTAAAAGGCACTACAAACACATGTGTCCTCCCAAGATTACTTACCCTGCTGATTGTATCTAAAATATAAACTTTATCTCAAACTGCTGAAACCACAAAAGCCTAACAAGGCAGGCAATCGAGGCTGCCCAGTTCTTTTAGCCAGGCAGTCCCTTAGCCTCTCTTTAACAGCAAACATTGTGTCAGAGTAATCATTCATCTGTTGCTCAGGGTCTGCTGGTCAGCCCCAGTACTAGCCTTCCCTAATTCTCTCCCAAGTGCACCTCCTTGCTGTTCCTTGAACATATCTGGTATGTTCTTGATTCAAGGGCCTTCATACTTATAATTACTTCTGTCTGGGATGCTCTCCCTCTACACAGCAGAATGGTTCACTCCTTCACTTTACCTCAGTGCACATGTTTCTGGGTCAATGAGGCCATCTTTGGCCACCACATCCAAAATGGAGACTCTACCCCACTACTCCAATTTCTTATTCTTTGCTTTATTTTTCTCCTTATCCATGATCATACTCTAACACATTACATTTTATGTATGTATCATGTTTAGTGTAGGTTTTTCCAAGTAGAATGTAAGTTTACATTCAGAGAGCTTATGTGCAGAGATTTTTGTTCTTCACTTTTTTTCTTTTTATTCTGGGTCTAGAACAGTGCCTGGGACGTAGTAGGCCCTAATTTGTTGAATAAAGGAATTAATGTATGCATTCTTTTATTACTCTTTACTCTCTTTCCTCCATTCTCTCTGTTTCTTTTCCTAAAATGCTATTTATAATGATCTTGAAACTTGCGGATCTATGTTCTACATCTATAAACTTTTCTATTTCATTTGTTTCAGTGAATTAAATTCCAGAAGAATTTCCTGTTTTGAGTTCCTGTTTCACCGATGCACTGATTCACTCTTGTTCTTCTATTTAGCAAGTTCTTTGACCTGAACATTTTTTATAATAATTTTTAAAAACTTAAACCTTGTATTTATAACCTTGTATTTTATTGCCTGTTATCCTATTCCAAATATTACAGACCACCAGAGAAACTTTGTTTTAGAAGTTCTACTTCTGATTACAGAATATTTCACACACAACATATCTTAAACTAAGTTCTCACATTAATTAATACTGAAGGATGAGCCATTGTTTAACAGTAATGCACTTGCTCTAAGTGAAGCTGAAGATTCAGGAGTCAAGACATTGAAATACCACCTTTGCATAAAGTGATTCCAGAGCCATTTTAACTTTCCTTGAACACAAAGAGGAAGTATTTCAGACAGAAAAAGTTTTTCGTTGATGTTATTTTCTCTAAAGAGGACTAGGGAATAAAAGAAATTTGTATCTTTAAAAACTTTGGACTTTGGTGCTATCATGGGGTTTAAATGAACCTGAGATCAAAAATGAAAAGGGATGAGGTCAGTCAATGGTTTGTCCTTTCAAAGAATTCTAATCTTAAAATTACCAGGTTCCAGAAAGAAAAGTTCCATTATATAAGCTGGAAAGGAAATCAAAAGCATCACATCCATTACAGCATAGGTCACGAAAAGATAAAGACTCACAACTTTAAACAAAATCTCAAAACCAGCAAGAACAAATTTGGGTTTATATTTGAGAACTAATCTGACACTTGAGATCAATGCGGGGGAAGAAACAGTTCTCACCACTAGGATATTTTATTAGATTCTTATAGAATGAGCTCATTTATTCTTTAAATATACTCTAATATGTTTTAGTTCACCAAACTTTTATTGTGGTCTTTTCTTTCTTAAATAGCCTCACAGGGGAGGCTGCAGTTAATATTACCTTTGAACATTAAATATGTATATTTTACTTTTTTAATTTTCTATTTTTCCTTACTAGGGTAATCACCACTCATTTTGCCATTGATAAATCAGAAAAAAATTATAATAACCACAGGTAGAAGTCAAGTTGTATTTAATATTAATATATGCAAGATTGGAATTGACCATGAAGGTTTGTCTAATTAGTTCATTCTAATGATTCACAACTGATATTCTCCATAATGGTATTCAAGAAACAAATTTAATTTAATAATCTTAATTTAATGACTGTGTATACTAAGTGGCGGTTTCCCTTTACTTTCATTTTTTTCTCTTTTTTGTTTACATGGTATGGACCCAAGCTATAAATTTCTGTAATAAATCATAACTGTTTCTGGTTTATAGAGAATGTTACAAATATCGATTGGAAAAATATAGGAAATAACTCATTCATCAAAAAGCATTCCTATATACAGAAGGAATTCCAATGGCCCCACTTCAAGTATTTTGTGAAACAGATTGAGTTAGCCCGCTACCACCTTGGTATGAAAAATTGGTGGTGTAAAAAATGACCCTAGAGCAGTGATGGCGAACCTTTTGAGCTCGGCGTGTCAGCATTTTGAAAAACCCTAACTTAACTCTGGTGCCGTGTCACACATAGAAATTTTTTGATATTTGCAACCATAGGAAAACAAAGACTTATATTTTTGATATTTATTTTATATATTTAAATGCCATTTAACAAAGAAAAATCAACCAAAAAAAATGAGTTTGCGTGTCACCTCTGACATGTGTGTCATAGGTTCGCCATCACTGCCCTAGAGGTTGGTTTTTAACCCTGTTGCTTGTTACAAAAGAACAGAATGAATAAATGACAATCAGAGAACTAGTAGTACAGAGAAAAAACTTTTTAAAAAGGTATTCTCACTTCATCCCTATTCCAAATATGAACCATTAAAAAAATAACTAGTACTCCCAACATACTTCCTCTAAAGAAATAACAATGATCTTTATAAGGTACATTGTATTTCCATAGATGGCAGGAATTTTAATTTTGAGCCCAAAGGCACTGGATTACCAGTGTCAGATACTTTTTTAATTGAATTTATTGAGGTGATATTAGTTAATAAAATTATATAGGTTTCAGGGGTATTATCACTATTATCGCTGTAGCAGAAGGAATAATAGTGATAATACCCCTGTATGCCCACTAATAGAAGTTGTCTCAACTGCTTCTGCTACCATAATAATAGTGATAATATCAACAATAGCATTATCAATGGTATTTAAGATTTACCCAGCTTCTCCTATGTGGAAAACATGCTGCTCTGAACTGTAGAAAGCTAATTGTACTCAATCTGTACAACAGCCCTATAAGGTAGAAAATGTCATTTCCATTTTATAAATTGGGGGCTCATGTAGGATAAGGAACTTACCCTGATTTCACAAGATTAGAAAACAGAGGTTGTGGAAGGGGGGGACACACATTTCTAAAATACCACACCTTAACATTTTGGCAAACATGAAAATTTTTCAGAAATTACCACTATGTTTAAGGGAAGATCCCTGGGGATTCTGCAAGAGTGTAATGGTGTACATCTGTAGCACACATAGGCAGGATAAAAGATGATGCCCCATATTTTGGGTGAGACATTAGATATGAATCCATAGATGTAAAATTCCTAAATCAGCAAAATTTTAATAATTTTATC
Source organism: Myotis davidii (assembly GCF_000327345.1). Taxonomy (NCBI): domain Eukaryota; kingdom Metazoa; phylum Chordata; class Mammalia; order Chiroptera; family Vespertilionidae; genus Myotis; species Myotis davidii. Next base: position 626,915 of record NW_006287806.1, read on the forward strand.
TGGTATTCTTCTAGTTTAAAAAGAAAAGGCCACTCAATGGAGAAAGCCAATAATGTATGGTAGGAACAATGGACTCTAGAGTGTCCCTTCACAAAGTCCCTTCCTACGACAGTCACCTGGTTCAGTCCCTCATTACTTCTTGTCTAGACCACTATAATTTTCGCCTTACTGGTTTTTGCCAACTGTCCCTTCTTTTCTGATCTATCCTGTACACTGCCACTAGCTTAATCTTCCTAAAGTACAACTGCAATCATTTCATTCTTATGGCCAAAACTATTCTATGATGTCCTACTAACTAGATATAAAGGAAACTATTGTCTATTTGTATATTTCTTGGACTTACATTTTATAAATATTTATTGAGTGCTTGCTATTACCCACACACTATACTTGGTGCTGGGTGATACATTGGTAAGCAAAACAGAATCAGTAATTGCCTTGATGAAAAAGCTTGGTTTTATTCCTTATTTCACTCTCTAAAACACAGTGACACACATAGAACGTGCTAAAAGAAAAACAGTGGTTGCCTGGGGCTGAGAATGGAGGAGGGCAGTGAGCTAACTGCAAAGGGGCATATAGAGACATTAAAATATTTTATATCTTAATATAGCGGTTGGTTACATGAGTGCATATATTTGTTAAAACCAATCAAACAGTACAATTAGGATAAGTGCATTTTACTATATGTAAATTATAACTCAATAAAGTTGATTGATAAATTTAAAATAATTGAATTGAGCCCTAACCAGTTTGGCTCAGTGGATGGAGCGTCAGCCTGCGGACTGAAGGGTCCCAGGTTCAATTCCGGTCAAGGGCATGTACCTTGGTTGCGGGGACAGCCCAGTGAGGGGTGTGCAGGAGGCAGCTGATCGATGTTTCTCTCTTGTCAATGTTTCTAACTCTCTATCCCTCTCCCTTCCTCTATGTAAAAAATCAATAAAATATAAAAAATAAAATAAAATAATTGAATTGAATGAATGCAAATAAATGATTGCTTATTTGAAAAATAAAGATAGTAGTTACTTTAAAAAAAATCAATTTCAGAGAGGAAGGTAGAGGGAGAGAGAGATAGAAACATCAATGATGAAAGAGAATCATTAATCGGCTGCCTCCTACACACCCTCAACTGGGGATTAAGCCTGCAACCCGGATGTGCCCTGACCGAGAATCGAACTGTGACCTCCTGGTTCATAGGTCAATGCTCAACCACTGAGCTACAGCGTCCGGGAGATACTGGTTACTTCTGAATGAGTATGAGGTTGATATTCCTTTTTCTTTTTTTAAAATATATTTTATTGATTTTTTACAGAGTGGAAGGGAGAGGGATAGAGAGTTAGAAACATCGATGAGAGAGAAGCATCGATCAGCTGCCTCCTGCACACCCCCTACTGGGGATGTGGCTGCAACCAAGGTACATGCCCTTGACCGGAATCGAATCTGGACTTCCGTCCCCAGGCTGACGCTCTATCCAGTGAGCCAAACCGGGGGCAAAGTTGATATTTCAATGGGGCACAGGAAAAGGCCCACAGGGTCATTGGCAAGGTTTTATTTCTTGACCTAGGTGGTGGTTACACACATACTTCCCTCACAATAGTTCATTAAACTATTCATTTGTTTTTTGTGTGTTTTTCTGTATCTGCATTTTATTTTATAATTAAAGGGTGAAATTTCGAAAGGAAAGCGATTATCACTATTACTCCAAGGCCACCAACTGGAAAGAACTTTGGTGGTTAACTTGTCCAAATCTGTTCATTCTTTAAAAAAAAAAAAAAAGTACCCCGATAACCTGAGAAGGTAGCTTTCTTGAAGTCACCCCTGAGTTGATCGAAGCTCTGGGACTATGTTGACTGACTCCCTGTACTGCGCTCTAAAGCCAGTGCGGGCAATAGACCCATACGATACTTCGTTAACACTAAAGTTTCTTCAGCTACTTAACAATTCATGACAACATACTCCATTGTTTAAAGTCGCTAAACACATTGGTAGCACATTGCTCATTTAGCTACTTTGGGGGGAAAAAAACAAACACGTTTATAAAACTTGCAAAGATAGTGTCAATGGTAATGAGTCTTTTGTTAAAAATAAATGACTATATTTTCATCATCATTCCTTCCATGACTTCAAAGACTGTCTTCTTCCACAGGAAAACTCCATAAGGAGTTGAAGAAAGACAATAATTTACAGAAATACTGCTTTTGACTTGAAGTAGTTATTAAAGTTGCAAAATGTCATGGTGATTACACACAGCCAAAAACTTTAATTTTGACTACATAAAGAGATTGATATATATCTCTTGGTTGCTAATGTATATTATCTTCCTCAAAGGCCACCAATGTATTTCAGTAAAGAATGTGACATGGTTCTATTTACTTCAGCAGAGATTATGACACAGGTACCAATTTTTTGCATGCTATGATGCTGCTGCCACCCGAGAGTTTGAGTACACATCCAATTCTTAGGAGATCTGCCTTTTCCAATTAGATTTCCCCCAGCTTCAGAATACATTGCCACCAAGTAGTGATATAGTTTCTGAATGAACTACAAAGCATAAAATTTAGCAAATTGAAATTGAAATGAAAATGTTCTATGCCTCAATTTTTAAAACGAATAAAATTACTGTTTTTAAGAATTGAACTTAAATGAGATTACCTGGTGAAATAGAATTAAATAATCAAATCAAATGAAATAAACTTATAAATAAGATATTTATAAATAACTTAAATAATTATTACTGAGCAATATTTAAAGTAATCGGCCTAAAGTATAATTAAATAACAAGAAATCTCTCTTTTATTCTGTACCAATCATAGTTAATCTAACTAATAATGTATCTCCAAACTTTAATTAAAATGCTTTTTCCCAGGACACTCTGAAACGTGGGATTAATACATTACTTCTTAATATCAGGCCAGTTCCAAGGCTGTGTTCTTATATCAGGGTTATTTACTCCAGCAGATTTTTTTAACAGCCTGCATGGAGGAATCTAGCATCTACTCTATCATTTATATTCCAGTCTCAATAAATAGCAGAATCCACTTTAGGAATCTGAGCTCCTTTTGATAATCATGAACATATATGTTCAAAACAAGCAAAATAATATAACACAGAGAGCAATCAATCTGTACTCTATGAACTCCATGCCCATGAATATTGCATTGACTTTTTTTACTTTAAATAAGTGCAATTTATTATGTCAATTATACCTAAATAAAGCTGTTTTTTTAAAAAACAAGCAAAAATCATTACTCTACTCAAGTAAAGTCCCTGATTCCTTACAAAAGAAAGGAATCTGAGGAAGATATGCACAGTATGTCCCTATGTGTGAAAAGCGAGGTTCAGAGCCATTCTATTAAAATAACATCAAACTCATAAAGTACTTATTTGTAGCAGAAATTTTTCTAAACGCTTTATGTAAAATAATTCCTTTTTCTTGCTAATTTTCATGAGAGGAGGCACTATTTATTACTTTTGCAAGTGAGAGAACTGAAGCTTGTCCCAACCACACAGCTAATATCCTCTGAATGAGGATGCTTGCATGGACTCTTTAACCTTTGCGGATATTGGCCCATCATCTAGCTAAATCTTCAGTAAAACCTGCTCTTGCCTATCTTATCTAAACATTCTTGGTCTGTGGTCTACTAGTTATCAGAGTAGTTCAGAATCCCACATGACACCTCTGGTTATTTCTGTTCAACTAATGTAAATCTGTCACCAAACTGTCCTCCCTTTTCTGTTTTTGCTCAATTTTAAATTTCAACTTTCCGTCTGTTATGGGATAAATTGTGTTGCCCCCTCCACCAAAGATTTGAATTCCTAAGCCCCCAGTACCCGGGAATGTAACCTTATTTGCAAATAAGGTCCTTGCAGCTCATAAAGTTTAGATGAGGCCATTAGGGTGGGTCCTAATTCAATATGACTGTTTCCTAATAAAAAAGAAAAATTTGGAATATCCTCCCATTCACCAAAGAAGGTTGCAGGTTTGATCCCTGGTTGGGTGTGCATAGGAGGCAACCAATCAATGTTTCCCACATCAATGTTTTTCTCTCTCCTTCCTTTCTTTCTAAAATCAATAGAAAAAACATATCCTCGGGTAGGTATTAAAAAAATGTGGACACGGAGGCAGACATCACAGAGGGCAGACGATGTGAAGAGGAAGGCAGAGATTGGAGGGATGCCAGCAAAGCACCAGCGCGAGGAGAGGCTCCTGGTGAAGCTAGGAGAGCATGCAGCAGACTCCACGGAACAGGCCTCAGAAGAAACCGACCATGCTGGCATCTTAACTTTGGACTTCTAACTTCCAGAATTGTGAGAGAATAAATGTCTGTTGTGAATTTGAGGGACTTCGATATGGCAGCCCTAAGAAAATCCACCATCTTTTCCAAGGCAGAAATGTAACAGAAGCTATACAGAGTTTCTATCTTGAGAAATTAAAAACAAAAACAAAAAAAAAACCACTTCTTCAATCAATTAGAAAGGTGAATATTCAACTAATTCCTAAAGCAGAGCAAAATTTCTCCCCTATCAGCCATCTAAGCTAGGATTTTAGGGACGACGTTTTATATATAAATTAACCTGGGATCCTTCAGTCCACAGGCCAACGCTCTATCCACTGAGCAAAACCAGCTAGGACTTCATAAGCTTTTTTGACAAAGCTTGTCTTCCTTAAATAAAGCATAACTGGAATTTGAACTTAAAAAATATATATGCATGTGGACATGCACAAAGAAACATACACAGTAATTCAGCAAAGCCTTGCTCAAGTTTGTTACGTTTATGTTCTAATTCTTGAGGACAGCATCATTAGTACCACCAAAATATTATTTTCATTCTAAAAGACCTGATAATTATTTAAATAGCAAAGATTAGGTTTTGCTTTTGCTTCAAACTTTAATTTATTTATTTTTAAAAATTCAATCCTTGCCCTAACTGGTTTGACTCAGTGGATAGAGCATCGACCTGCGGACTGAAGGGTCCCAGGTTCAATTCCGGTTAAGGGCATGTACCTTGGTTGCGGGCACATCCCCAGTAGGGTGTGTGCAGGAGGCAGCTGATCAATGTTTCTCTCTCATTGATGTTTCTCTCTATCTCTCTCCCTTCCTCTCTGTAAAAAAATCAATAAAATATAAAAAAATTCAATCCTTGAACAATAACAACAAAAATACAACCATCTACTTAGCTTTGCCAGTGGAGACCTGGTCCAAGGCCAAGGCAGAGATGAGACTGTAATTTTTCTTTGTTTAGGTTGTGATCTTCAGTCTGGTGAAATCATGGTTCCTTATTATGCAAGTTATGCATAGCATTATTGTGGAATGCACAAATTCATCCATTTTCTATGAAAACACAGCATTTACATACAATTGAGGTCTTGGATACTGTAAAAACATTTTTATTGATTTCAGAGAGGAAGGGAGAGGAAGAGAGACACAGAAACATCAATGATGATAATCATGGATTGGCTGCCTCCTGAACCCTCTCCTCCCCCCGGGGATAGAGCCCCCACCTGGGCACATGCCCATACTGGGAATAGAACCATGACCTCCGGGTACAAAGGTTGACACTCAACCACTGAGCCATGCCGGCCGGGCTTGGATACTTTTAAGATCTGCAGCTACATGAAAAAATTGAGTTGGTCCATGATTCCTGTTGATTTCAATGCGAGCTGCACAAATGGAATTGATGGTTGGGGAATTTGTCCTAATAGTAAGCATTCCAGCCTCGCTGCACCTGGTAGATCCTACACGTAAATTAACCTATTTTTTACTCTCTGAAGAAATTAGTCTTACATCTTGTGTTATGCTGAGTGACAAACTGGTAATATTAAAGAAGCAGAGAGACTTTAAAATGTCTTTTTAAAAATGTGCTTCCTATTTTGGAGTTCATTTTTTTCATTACCCAAGAAACAAAGCAAAAGAAATTGGCAGTGTTTGCTTTAAGTTTATCACTGAAGTTCACTTAAAGACTTTAATAAAATATTCCTTAGACTATCCATAACTTATAAAAAGGATGAGATATTTGAATAATGAAAAGTTTTCAAAATGGCACCTCCATACAGCAGAATAGTAATTTTCATAATGATGACAATTTCCTCTGCCCCAGACTGCTCCCTCCCAACTCTATTACCGTTTAGTAGTGTGACTTCCCTATGATGGTAGCCAGTGCCTCTCAGATTGAAGACATTCTAGAGAACACACTTCCTTATCTTGGTTACTTCTTTCAAAAATACTCTCAGAAACTATCTTGTTCCTACATTTGCTCTTAGATTGGAATAAATTATCTTAATGAATTGATTAAATGTAATGCTAAAATCAAAATTTTCAAGTACATATCAAGTAATCATACAGAGTATAATAAATATCTTTCTGGCCTCAGGGACATAACTAAAGTTTTCATACTTTTATCCTACAATATACAATCTGAAGAATTTGTTAACCTGATTTTGTCTTTCTGCTCAGTATAAACTCCATACTTTCCTTGTACTAAATACTCTATTTTAAGATTCTTTTTAAAAGTATATATTTTAATTATTTCAGAGAAGGAGAAGGAAAGAGAAATAGAAATGTTAATGATGAGAGAGAATCATTTATCAGCTGCATCCTGCACATGCCTCAATGGGGATGGAGCCCGAAACCTGGGCATGTACCCTGACCAGGAATCGAACCGTGACCTCCTGCTTCATAGGTCGACACTCAACTACTGAGGCACGCCAGCTGGGCTATTTTAAGATTCTTTTAAACATTATTTTAAAATATATGAAGAAAAAGGCCATTTTCACAGTTTATTCTTGTATTATTATTTATTATATTATTTTCCATAAGAACAACTATGAACCTACTTTTGCCCCACCCTATATATATACCTGTATATGTTCCAATACATTATATTTTTTAAATTAAATTTTTTTATTTTTCTATTATATAATATTATGTTAGTTTCAGGTGTACTTCCCAATGATTAGACATTATGTAACTTAGTAAATGATTATCCTGATAAATCTCATACCCATCCAACACTCTACATAGTTATTACAATACTAGAGGCCTGGTGCAGAAATATGTGCACAGATAGGGTCCCTAGTCCTGGCCAGCGATCAGGGCTGATCTGTGGGGCGACCAGCGGGGTGACTGGGTCTCCAGCTCGCACCGCCTTGGCCTGGTGCCACCCACTTGCTGGCCCCACCACCCTGCCTGTGGGGCAATCGATCGGGGCCAGAACCCCGCACAGCTCCTTCAGCACCTCCTAGAACCACCTGCTTGCCTGCTCCATCATTCCGCCACAGTCCCGCTCTTGTCAGGGCCCATTGGGGCTGGCAGCACCTCCACTGCCGCCCACTGCCAGCGCTGCATCACCGATGCCTGCCATATTCCATGCCGCCCCCTGGTGGTCAGCGCACATCTAACTCCCAGTTGGTTGAACTCCTGCCAGTGGGACAATTTGCATATTAGCCTTTTATTATATAGAATTATTGACTGTGCTATACTTTACATCCCCTTGAGTGTTCTATAACTACCAATTCATACTTCTTAATCCCTTCACCTTTTTCACCTTTCCCCCTAACCCCCTCCCATCTAAAAACCATCAAAATGTTCTCTGTATCTGTTAGTCTGTTTTTGTTCTGCTTGTTTGCTTATTTTGTTTTTTAGATTCATTTGCTGATAGATATGTATGTATTGCCATTTTATTGTTCATATTTTTTTCTTCTTCTTCTTAAGGGAGAGCCTTTAACATTTATTGTAATATTAGTTTGGTGGTGATGAACTCCTTTGGCTTATTCTTATCTAGGAAACTGCCTCTCCTTCAATTCTCAATGATAGGTTTGCTGGGGAGAGTAATCTTGGTTGTCTGTCCTTGCTTTTCATCACTTTGAATATTTCTTGCCACTCCCTTATGGCCTGCAAAGTTTCTGTTGAGAAATCAACTGACAGTCTTATTGGAGCTCCCTTGTAGGTAACTAACTGCTTTTCTCTTTTGGCTTTTAAGATTCTCTCTTTGTCTTTAACCTTTGGTATTTTAATTATGATGTGTCTTGGTGTGGGCCTCTTTGAGCTCATCTTTTTTGAAGAAAAGGCCATTTTAAATGTTACATTCGGTCTATAATTGCAAGCATAGGGAACATAAAAGATCCATCCTTTAAAAGAGGATTAATATAATTGTAACAGCTGAGGACCAGCAAGCTTTAAATAATTACATATACAGAAAATGTCTTCAGCTAAGAGATTCACTTTTACATTTTTATTTTATATGTTGGTATTTAGTTTATAGTTTCTGACAAGCAATAGGTTGAAAACAGTGTGTGTGTGTGTGTGTGTGTGTGTGTGTGTGTGTGTGTGTGTTG
>NW_006287806.1:635256-643811 GCF_000327345.1 Myotis davidii
GTGTGTGTGTGTGTGTTGAAGAGTGGGTGGTAAATAAAGTTTTATCCCAGGCACAGCGAGAAACCCTAAATGTTGTCATAGAAAAATGTACCTTCTACCACCAGAGCAGAAATCTGTCCCTGTGTTTTAGGCATTGACCTTGTAATGAATGATACAAAAGCCTTCTCATATATCACAAGGCGAGGTCTTGGCTTCCAGTAATTTAATTTTCAATTAAAGAATTAAGCATTGATAAGAAGCTTTAAAAGACTTCATTTGTTTTAAATTAAGAATCTGTGGTCCATAGTGGGGCTTGGGCCATTTCTATGTGGGATGGAGCCTACATAAAGACCACACAGCAGCCAAAACCGGTTTGGCTCAGTGGATAGAGCGTCAGCCTGCGGACTGAAAGGTCCCAGGTTCGATTCCGGTCAAGGGCATGTACCTGGGTTGCGGGCACGTCCCCAGTGGGAGATGTGCAGGAGGCAGCTGATCGATGTCCCTCTCTCATCGATGTTTCTAACTCTCTATCTCTCTCCCTTCCTCTCTGTAAAAAATCAATAAAATATATTAAGAAAAAACAAAAACTTTAAAAAAAAAAAGACCACACAGCACTCACTTGGCATTATAGAAGAAGTTCCTATTTCTTTTAAGTGCTGCCATCAGAGCAGAACCCTAATCTTCTCACTTATTTAGAATTATGAAATATTGTTATTTAAAGAGGAAACATATAAGTAAAGAAATTGAGGACCAGAAGGGACTTATTCAAAGCCATATACTAGTTAATGGCCAAACCAGGGTCCATAGAGTTTGAGGTCTCACCTGGATGCACCACGTTAACTTCAATTTTATTTCTTTTCAATAATAAGAAACTAAAACTAGAAGATGAAAAAATGTTGATGGCTTATATTGTGTTCTGATCTTATTATTCTATCAGGGTCAGAATAATCTTCACATTCTGATTAATTTCACTATAGTCCTACAATAGAAGCATGTTTAATCTCCTCGGTGAGGATGTCCACATTCTAATATCCAGGTCTATTATAAGGTTAACAGAGGCACGATCACTTAGGAAATAGTACTTGTTGTACACTTCATTACTTCAACTTCTAAGGAATTGGACCAAAAATGAAAATCTCTCCTTGGATCCTTGGATTAGATTGAGACCAATAAAATTTTACTGCTTTCTTTTATTGTGTTTGATGATTTTAAATATATTCTAATCCTGAACATTTTTCCACATAGAGATGAATAACTTTATGAAATACAATTAAATTAATTAAAATGAGTATATTATCCAGAGAAGTAAACAATCTTTTCATTCCTGAAATACTGACTTTCTGTGTTACTAATGTAAGTGCAGTTCCAAACAAACCTTTCACTCTCTGTTACATGTTCATGATATTTCATATTCAGACTCTTATTTGGCATCACAGAGGTATATTTTTAAATGATATTAAATAAAATCTGCACCTATTATTTGTTTAGCTTGCATTTAGCACGATCTCCTTCTCACCAGTGGTCTGTCTCTGGATGATCCCAAATGTTCATCATCTTGTTCTAGAAAGTGAGTTTTTGCATAATGTCTATGTTTAGCGCTCTCTCCATTCCCCCTCCCTTTTTAATCCATTAGAATTGTGAATGTGACTTTTAGTTTGTATAAAGTAAACTTTTAGTGTGGCTAATGGCATAACATTGAATGTTTTATAAGTGTGCAAACAGAACTCCCCGTTTCCACTTTTTTTTTTCAAAATAAGAAGCTTACAATGTTATTTTGTTAGCTTGTTTTGGAATTAATTATTCTTGTGGTGCTTAGAGTCTTATCAACTTTTTTAAAAGGTAGGTAAATCTGGAATCTAGAATTACCTCTTCTATTCCAGTACAGTTGAATTTAACTCCAAGACCACATAGCAAAAGGAACAAAGAAATGGGCTGTCATTTATAAGTCAGAAAAGAAAGTACATAGAAAACTCAAACTAAAATATCCAGGAACAATAGTTAGATATGTGTTTACTCTGTAGGAAGCCAAGTTGTAAGAACTGTTAGAGAAATTCACATGTATAAAAACAGATATAGCCCAAAACATCTGGAGGCACTATGGGTAGAAAGAGGGGGAAAAAAACAACAAAAAACAATATCTGACCTAAAAATGGCTTGGAATATGATCTACTTGTTTCAGAATTAAATGTTGAGCCATGACCAGTGTGGCTCAGTTGGCTGGAGCCTCATCCTGTGCACTGGAAGTTCGCAGATTTGATTCCCAGTCAGAACAGGTTCCTGGTTTTGGGCTCCATTTCTGATCGGGGCGTGTATGGGAGGTAATCAATCGATGTTTCTCTCACCTCTCTCTCTCTCTCTCTCTCTCTCTCTCTCTCTCTCTCTCCCTCTCTCTCTTCCTCCCTCTCTAAAAAATTCAATAATTAAAAAATGTTGTTTAAAAAATTAATTGTTGAATGTCTGGCCTTCCAGGCACTATGCTAAGAGGCTTTTCAGCCCTTGGCGAAAAGCTAGAGCAAAAATACAAATAACTACAGTCTGCGACAGAACTGAGAATTATATAAAGAGGGGTTCAAATGAGAAAGAAATAAACTCAGATGAAAGGAAACAACAAACAAACCCTGAAGGAAATAGCATCTGAGTTGAACTTTAAGGAGTAGGATCTCCACAATCAGATACAACGGGAGGGTGTTTCAGTCAGAACAGCATGAGCCACTTCATGAGGTGTATGATGTCTAAATTGCTACATTGTACACCTGAAATTAACATAATATAATATGGTATGTCAACTGTAATTGAAAAATAAATTTTACTTTATTTTTAAAGATGTTTTATTGATCTTTAGAGAGTGAGGAAGAGAGAGGGAGAAAGAGAGAAACATGGATGTGAGAGAGTAACATTGATCAGCTGCCTCCTGCATGTCCCCTACCTGGGATTGAGCCAGAAACCCAGGCATGTGCCCTGACAAGGAATCATCTGTCCACCTTTTGGTGCACGGAATGATGCCCAACTAACTGAGCCACACCAGTCAGAGTGAAAAATAAATTTTAAACAATTAAATTAATAAAAAAAAGAACAGCATGAGCCAAGGCATGCAGGTGATACAGTCCAGATAACAATGTTCAGTAAATAAAGAATCCACTGTTGCCTGAGCATGGAGTCCTGACAGGAGAAAACACTGAAAGACAGGTAGAGACTATGTTGTAATGTTCAGAAAAATTTAATTTGATAGTCAGTGTAAAAGCACGAATTTTTTGTCTTTTTTCTTTATTGATTAAGGTATTAATATGTGTCCTTATCGCCCCAGTGCCCCCCCACCCCACCCCCTACTCATGCCCTCACCCCTCTGGTGTCTGTGTCCATTGGTTAGGCTTATATGCATGCATACAAGTCCTTTGGTTGTTCTCTCCCCCTTACCCCCACCCTCCCCTACCTTCCCTCAAAAGCACTAATTTTTAAAGGAGGAAAGTGAAGCAATGGAAGCATCTTTTGGGAAGATTAGTCCAGAATAGCTTTTAGTCTAAGACACAGTCTTTCTCTCTGTTCTTTAGTTCATGAAACTACTGCTATCAGATAATTTGAATAAACCAGACTGATTCCAGTATTTATTGTCCCACTTTCCAACTGGAGAGAGTGGCAAACATGTGTCTCTAAAGGTCCAAAGGGAAGGGATTATGCAAAATCATGCCATAGAGTGACAGGATGGAGAGAAGGGCTTGGAGAGAGAGGCAGGCAGAGAGCAGACCCTGGGTCTGTGAGAAGGTCCCCAAGACTGGAAAAGTGCCTGTGCTTTTTGTGGTTCCCAAACAACTGGGACATCTGCGTTTAAGCCCTGGGAATTGGTGAGGAAGAGCTGGCACCTCAGGTAAGTACCAGCCAGAGAGTGAATGTACTACCCCTTCCATCCCAGCCCCAAACTCTATGTCCAAGCAGGTCAGAGAAGAAGCAGTACCACCCTGCTTCCCACAGTGGGAAGCGAAGCCTTGACTAACAAGCACATCAGCAGGGATCCTTGTGGACCAAGTCACTGAGAGATTTTCTCAAATCTGGATTGCAAAGAACCCCCATGACCTTCCACAACCCTGGGAAGTGGGAAGGAAGACCAATAACAAATGATATTGAATCCTTCCTAGGGCCCCCATGAAAGGGACTGCAGGTCAGATTTAAATCAGAGAATAATTGATATGTTTCTTATATCCACAGTTTAAGATAGAGTGACATTAATACCTGATACACTAGCAAGAAAGCGCTTCTGCTTTTGATCAAGAAATTCTGAGTCTTAACAGGTGGCATTAAGTTCCTTAAGACAGAGCACTTCGTTATTTTACTATGACAGTAAATTACACTGATACCTGCAGACTTTGCTGAGTGTAATGAACCCTTCAAAACGTTTAAAAAAGATTTTAAATTTTGTATTGATTTTAAAGAGAGAGGAAGGGAGAGTGAGGGGGAAACATTGATTTGTTGTTCCACTTATTTATGTATTCATTGGTTGATTCTTGTATGTGCCCTGACCAGGGATCGAACCTGAAACCTTGGCATATCAAGAGGACACTAACCAACTGAGATACCATTTTTTAAAATAACAATAAATTTAATAATTCCACTCTCACAATAGCAGGTACATATAAGAAAACATCTCATTTTCTGACAGAAGAAATAGAGGATTCTAGTCAGTTGACAGTTTTTCCCTCTAAATGTGTCAGAAGAAACTCTATAAAATTATCCTTGTCTCATCTTACATAAGTTAAAACTTCTATTTCCAGTTATTCCAGAATTTTCACATATTCCCATTCCTTCCACACTTGCATGTAGTGACCACTACTAAAGGAAAGCATACATAACAGATACACACACTCACGCTACACACACACACACACACACACACACACATTTTGAAGGATTCCTATGTCTCATACTTGACTTCATGGGGGAAACTGCTTCCCTATCATTTCAGCATTGGCAAGAAGCCAATCGTTAGCTCAGCCCTACAGCATCCCTAGGTTCCTTGGTTAATGAAAATTACCAGCAAGTTTGTAACTATGGGCAGGAATTGAAAAGCCTTGGGTCAACAGTTTTAGCCCAGTTTCAAAACTACTTTTCGGTGCCAAATGACTAGATTAGCCTAAGAACCGTCTATGGGTCTGCAGTATTCTCTGATGTATAGAAACTAATATCTTGCTTATATAGCGAATGTACTCTCTCTTAACACTTCTCTCTTCCCAACCTCTATATGCCCTTTTAAAAAATCTCCCTTTTTATATCCCTGTCTATCTTACCAAAGCCCCAAGTCCCAAATGCAAACTTTTCTCCCAGATTACATATTCATCATCGCCAGTGCTCTCCATAGCCTAATACAATAAAATCAATGCAACAATGGCACTTGTCAGTCTCTTTGTGCATGAGATAAAACGACGCCACCTGTGAGACCAAGTAATGTGGGGTAATGAGTCATCTCCAACTCCTGTGAAATAGCCTACTCAGGCTGGGCCTGCAGAGAAAATGATGAAGAGAGAGCAATCAGAGAATCAGTGCACTAGTGATTCATTTCTTAATTTATAGAAATGTGAAGTTCTTTTAAGCTGATATGAGCATATCCACTGACAAACCTGCTAAGCACATCTGCACTTTTATTATACTTTTATTATACCTGCTAAGCACACCTGCATTTTTTATGATAGAGCTTGCCCGAGGCCTTCGGAGCAGCAGGGCCAGGAATACATTAGTAAAATTAGAAGAAATATCATCGGGCAACTTCAGTGTGCATGTAAACAATGAACAGCTCACTGAGGAGAATTTCACTTTTGTGGGAGCTGATCCTTGCCTTGGCCAAACTGAAGCTGGCTGATGAATGGAGGCCTCCCCCTCGAGGGTCAAGAGAGCCTTGAAGGCTATGGCCATGCCTGCCTCCGAGTTATTTTTGTACAATCCTCACTGTGCACTATATCGTCTATTGAGTTATCCATATTTATTATGGCAGCCCAACCAGGAAAAATTTATCTTTCTAAATTCTTTTCACAGCCCTGCTTCTGTAATACCCCTATCTCATTCTGCAGTATAAGTTAAATATACTGGATTAATCAGACATATTTTAGCCTCTGCAAAGGGTTTTAGCAGAAGGGTTAGTAGTAAAATTGAGAAGCAAAAGGGCTGGCAAAGCAGTAAACTGGCTGGATAGTAAAAGCAACTTACATCCCCCCATAAAAAGATAATGATGGTGAAAATTTTTCAAACCCATCACCACAGTCACAATCAAGTTTAGATTCAGCAACATCACAATCTGCTCAATACATTCACTGAAGACATTCAGGCTTTATTTGGCATTTTAAAGCTTCACTCCAAAACCGATAATTAATTGGACTTGACTCTCTAATGCAAAGTTTGCTTATTTTCTAAATATCTTTTCTAAACACTTTGCTTTCTAGATCTCTAATTCAGCTTCAAATGCATACTTCCAAATTGAGCCTATAGTTGAAAAGAATGGAGCTTACAGAATTTCATTCTACAATAAAATCATATCATCTGAGATGCTGGAAAATCAGAATATAATTGAGGTAAAGAGGGCTAGTGGGGCTGAACTGCTGCTGAAAATCACTGGCCTGGGGAGAGCATTTGAGCCTGTGCTAGAGGTAGTAGGATGTGCTTAGTCATCCAGCTAATATTTATTGAACCCACACTGTGTGCCAAGCAGTGGGCTAGACATACAGGACTGGGTCACATAAGTTCCTGCTGTCCAGGAACTCATATTCTACTTGGGGACACAAATGTGTAATAGACTAGTTACACTGACATTCAGTAAGTGTCATAAATTAAGTATGACTTGAGTCTTGTAAGGGCCCAAACAAAGAAACAGCCTCTTGAGGGTCATGCCGTTGAGGCCTAGAGCAGCATCTGACTGGTGTCCCTAGTTTTAACAGAGAAAACAGGAACACAAAGGACACACACCCTGACCCCATTATTCTTCATAGCCCCTTGTTCTTTTCTCTTGGAACAGTTAGGTCAATGGGTAGTTATCCAGACAATTATTACATTAATGTCTAACTCTCTGTCTAGACGATGAGGACCTTGAAAAAAGAGACTTGTCTGTTTTTGCCACTATCACCAGGGCCTATTATGGTGCTGACATATCCAAGATGGCCAGCTATTATCTGGTGAATAATGAATAAATGAATACATGTTTTCAAGCTATAGGAAGAGATTTATTATGGGAAGCTTCACACAATATCAGTACCTAGAACTTGGCCCTTTTGAGAAACTACTTATTAGGTTTTCATTCCAGTAGCTCACCCATCCCAATAGAGCCAGCCCTTCTCTGGCCAAAGTAGATGAAACTGACCTGCGCACTGCATACACACTTCCACCACACAGGCTACACAACATGCATCAGAAGCATCGTATAACATGTCGCTACATGCAACACAGTTTATCTTCTGAGCACCACACATGCTAACATAGCGCACGTACCTCATAAGCCAGCTGTGGGCAAACTATGGCCTGCGGGCAGGATCCGGCCTGTTTGAAATGAATAAAACTATTGAAAAAAAGAGACCGTACCCTTTTATGTAATGATGTTTACTTTGAATTTATATTAGTTCACAGAAACACTCCATCCATGCTTTTGTTCCAGCCCTCCGGTCCAGTTTAAGAATCCATTGTGGCCCTCGAGTCAAAAAGTTTGCCCACCCCTGTCATAAGCACACAGCTTATCACATAAGTACATGAATGTGCCCTACGTCTCCTGTCCCTTGTGCTACTTTCTTTCCTTAGTCCTTTTCACTCCCAGCCTGGGAGAGTCCTGTAGGACCCAGTGAGAAGGAGGCTAATCCGCCAGCAAGAGGACTCTCACCAGACACCAAAGCTCTGAGACCTCGGCTGCTGAAAGACCTTGGCTGGCTCCTTGATCTTGGACTTCCTAGCCTCCTTAATGGGGAGAAAGAAGATGTCAGTTTTCTAAGCCGCCCAGTCTATGGCATTTTGTTAAAGCAACTGGAGCAGACCAAGACAGGGACCTCCTTCCACCCAGAGAGTCTCTGATCTGTAATGTGCATTGTATTCCCAACTAGCAGACAAGTTCCTCAAAGATCTAGACTCACATAATTATATATTGTTGGCATCTAGCTCTGGATCTTAACATTGTAAGTGCTCATTATTTAATCAAAACAGATGATAAGATCTACACTGGAATAGAATTGTGAATGTTTGAGACAAATTTTAGGAGAAAGTAACTACATTAACACTATTATTTAAATCTACACACTATGAATATTGTATACCATACATCATCTTATCTAATAATAGACAAACATGGTAATTAACCGTACCTCCAATACGCTTCCCATTGGCTAATCAGGGTGATATGCAAATTAACTGCCAACCAAGATGGCGGCCAGCAGCCAGGAAGCTGAGCTGAATTGAACAGGAGGTTTGCTTGATCCAGTGAAGGAGGGAGCCAAGGTTCCCCGCCTGCCGCTGCTGGGCTCTGAGCTTGCACTCTAAGAAACTATGTTGCAATAATAGAAGCTAAACAAACCCCATGCTTTCAGCCAGCCGGCAGAGCTGAAGTTGCAACAGAGTTTCAA
>NW_006287806.1:644266-653252 GCF_000327345.1 Myotis davidii
CTGCCCGTAGTGTGACAGTGGCGGTGCCCCAACCCCCTGATTGGCCCTGCTCTGTGGGTGATAGTGGGTGGCGCCCCAACCCCCTGATCCGCCCTGCTCTGTCCATAACATGGGGGAGCCCCTCAACCCCCTGATGGGCCCTGCTGTGTGCGTGACATGGGGGAGCTTTCCAACCACCTGATGGGCCCTGCTCTGTATGTGACGGGGTGGTGCCGAAACCTCCCCTTCGACCCTGCCTTGAGTATGACAAGGGGCAGTTCCCCAACCCCCCAATCGGCCCTACCCTGAGTTTGACTGAGGGTGGCATCGCAACCTCCCATTCTGCCCTGCTCTGTGCATGACGGGGCGGCACCCCAACTCCCCAATCAGCCCTGCTCTGAGCCCGACCAGGGGGTGCACCTAGGGATTGGGCCTGCCCTCTGCCACCCAGGAGCAGGCCTAAGCCAGCAGGTCGTTATCTCCCAAGGGGTCCCAGGCTGTGAGAGGACACAAGTGGGGCTGAGGGACACCCCCCACCAAAATTTGTGCACTGGGCCTCTAGTTATTAATAATAACTGTATATTAATAGTAATGTTCATGATTAGTAATAAGGCAATAGCAATTGCATTAGTATTGATAATGTTAGTGATGTTTACAAAAGTGATTATTAAGCCTTGATACATTTTAAATAGATTCACTACACTAATCATACATTGGATGATAATGCTTTACCAGTAAATCAAAAAGTAATCAAATGTAACTGAGTTATTGAATAATAATTTTCTACCAGTAAGGCAACCAAAAATAAACTGAAACTGAGTGAGTTCTCTGTGTGACTAGTTTTATGTGTGATTTGAAAATGAAAAATGTGACTTAGAAAATAGAATAAATGTAAGAGAAGCTTTAACACAACTTAGAAATAAGTTTAAAAAAAAAGAGCTAAGAAAAATAAGTCTCATTCTGGACCTAATGAATACTCAGCTGATGGTATTTCAGAACCAGCCACTGAGGGTGAGATGTCAGAACATCAGTGAAGAAATTAAACATTCAATTTTGATTAAGATAAAAGCATAGTTTTAACTCAGCACATCTTGATGTGAAAAGGGTACCTGTGAACTAATCCTGGATCGCATAAATTATACCCGAGGAAATGGACCTCCTGGGAAATAAAGCCCCAGCAGGCAAGGCTGAAATTCCCTCTCTAAGACTTCCTGCCTGCTGAGTGTGTCATTCTAGTTTAATATAATCAGAGGGTGCATGAGGGAATAATTTTGTGTATGTGCAGGGGATTTTGTGTGAGGATCTATGTGTGCAACCCAAGACTGAAATATTTGACTAATAAATCTGTTAAAATGTATTCCACTTATTGGAAGGTCTAAAGCAATCTGATTCTTTCTCTAAGTACTGGGGTGAACCCAAAGACCGTCACAGGATTAGCCTGAATTAGAAATGGAGTGCTGTAACTGCAAGGCAGTTTAGAGAACTTAGCTGGAGGGAGAATTCCAATTCGTGTGTGTGTGTGTGTGTGTGTGTGTGTGTGTGTGTAACCATGAAAATAAGAATGTGATAAAGTCCAAAAGGTTATCCATTGCTAAGAGAAGAACAAAAATGATATCAAAATCTGATAGTGATGTAATTCTGGCAAGTGGCTCTGGACAAAAGATGGGAATGCTGAAATGATAATGATGTCCCATTTTTCTTCTCCGTCAGTTCATGGCCCATGAGGCAGCTCTTGCAGTTAAAGGAGCTGCAAAGGACCAGGCATACACAAGCTTGAGACTTCCCATAGCCATATATGCTAGCTGTTTCATGTGACACCTCTTTCCTTTCAATCTTTTTTATATGCCAGACCATCAACCTAACGGTAATAATACAATGACTAATATTTACTGAATACCTCCCATGTGCTAGGTGCTTTACAAACATTTTGCTTTTGAATCCTCACAATTTTTAGCCCAATTTTACAAATGGTGAAATCCAAGAGCAAAGTAACCAGAGACGTGAAGTAACTTACTCAAGATAAATTAGCTGAGCTACGTTTGTTGGTTTGTTTTGTTTTGCCTGCACTCTCTTCACTCGGACCTCGATAAGGAGACATTCAGAGTCTGCACTGGAGCCTTCCCAGGTGCTTCACATGCACATGAACTTGGAGAAACACTGCATTAGGCTACACATCATGCTGCTTTCCTTCTGTTTGTCTCATTAGTCCCAAGACAAACACACACGCGGGAAGGCGGGTGAGGAAGAGAAAGTGGTGTAAGTAACTACTAAAAAGGTTAGAAATCGCAATACACCTTCTCTAACAACCTATGCCAATATTGAATTCATTGGTAAACAGGGCTCTTTGAAATAGCTTATATATCATATTACCTATTAGGATTCTTAAATGTTCACTGAATAAAATATCTTGGACAAAAATGAAACATATTACATTGGATAACAGCTTATAAGAGAGCATAAAAAGAGAGAGAACAGGCATGAATCATATGAAAAAAAAACGAAGTCTGGCCCTGTGTTGGTGACTAAGTGGTTAGAGTGTTGGCCTGTGCACCGTTTTCAGGCTGGCGGGTGACTCGATTCCCAGTCAAGGGCATGTTCCTAGGTTGCAGGTTCCCTCCCTGTCCCGGGTCGGGGCCCATGCAGGAGGCAACCTATAGATGTGTCTTTCTCACATTGATGTTTCTCTCTCCTCTCTCTCTCCTCCCCCCATCTCTTCCACTCTTTCTAAAAATCAATGCAAAAAAATATCCTCAGGTGAAGATTAAAAACAAACCGACAAACAACAACCACAAAAAACAGGGGTCTAGCCTTGCTGTGCTTCACACTTTGGTAATAAGTACATTAGCAATTACAGATGATTCTGAATGGCTGAGGCCTTAGAAAAGCCACCAGCTGTAATAATTATAATGTAAGCTTTTGTGCAGCAATGTCCCAGGAGACTGCTGAACGGAGGGCACTGTGGGAATTCCTGCCACTTACATAAGTTTACCGTCACTTCGGTTGCCAGCAAACTTTCTGTGCAGGGGCTAGACCACTGCAGTCCAAAGTGAAAGAAATGCGAATGAGAAGTAATCTGCATTCCCTCTCATCTTTGTCCTTAAGAAATGTTCTCTAGGATAGCCTCTCTGATTTCCTGCACCTAATTCTCTCTATGCACAGGTAAACACTTCAATGAAATCAGTTGGCCCAATTTGAAAATTCTGTTTTCATTAGAATTTGTCTGAATGCAATACCTGTTACAGGAATTTAACATACTTAGCAGAGGTAATTCTTTTTCCTGAAAGTAATGAGACTGATGCACTACTTCAATGCTGCTCCAAGTTTTTGTGTGCACAGCATCCTCTGGGAATCTTGTAAAACTGCAGATTCTGATTCAGTAGGTGTAGGTGTTGTAATAGACCCCGCGAATCACACTAGGACGCCTCAAGAAGTCGAATTAAGGAGTCACATTTATTGCAAATCCAGGACTACGAGGGGGCATTTTGCTCTCTCAGATCTTGTAGTAATTACCTAGCCCCAACACCAGATTTATATAGGCAAAAATCACAAAGGTCTTGATTACATCTCAGGGTTTGGAATGAGGAACCTGGTTTTCATAAAAGCAATTTACAGAAGCAGAATTGAGCA
This sequence comes from Myotis davidii, assembly GCF_000327345.1. NCBI lineage: Eukaryota > Metazoa > Chordata > Mammalia > Chiroptera > Vespertilionidae > Myotis > Myotis davidii. The sequence goes on from NW_006287806.1 coordinate 647,873, forward strand.
TGTTAGTTAAATTATAGTTTTGGGTCTCCGGATCACTGAATCAATGGAAACACATTGCCTGGAGCCATGGGTCTTGGGACCACTGAGTTGACAGAAACATGTTATCTGTTGCCACTGAGGCAATTTAGAATAATTGTGCTGTCCTGGTTCCCAGGTACAGAAGAATGTGCTTCTAAAACCAGTGAGATCACAATCAATGGGATATTCAAACCACCAACAATGGAATATTCAATCGATTGGGGTAGCATACATAAGTTCAGAAAATCAAAGTAACTTTTCTATTGTTAAACAAAGCAAATAAGTACAGAAGCCAAACAGCAGGGTTCAAGTTAAACTACAGTTTCTACCTGAGATGATTGCTACCATACCTCATAGGCTGCCTGTCTAACATCCTATGTGATGACGTCACTGCTAGTCTAAGCACACACTACACTCATGAAGGCACTGCCCCTAATTTAGCAGTGAAATGCCTACCTTTTCAGTCTCTTTTTTCATTAAGACTAAGCCATCTTTTGAAATTATAAAAGTAAATACTTTGTCATACATTCTTACATTAGATAACTTGGAAAATTAGAAAAGAAGAAAGATGAGATTAACAATCTCACCAGCCAGGTATAACTATTATTCACATCTGGCTATATTTCCTTCCAGTCTTTTTTCAATGTACATACATCTAGTTTTGCAAAAACGCCTATCTTACCCTCCATTTCATTTTGATTTAACAGCCATATCTAAATCATCTCACATTATTGCGCACGCAGTTTTCGATCAAATCTCCAAATGTATTTTCATCACACATATCCATCATGAAGAACTTTGAGTACAATATTAGCTATCAGCCACACAGCAAACTCACAGATGGTTATCTACACACTGCAAAGGCAGAACAGTGATAATTCTATAAAACCTTGAGACATGGTGCACCATCAATATTATACTGATGTCATAGCTACATAGAGGCAGGACCTCCTCTACTCAGAAATATATTCCATTTCTTCAGAGTGTTGCATTTCTTTTTAAACCTGATATCCAGTCATCTCTTGGGCCTTTTTACAGTCTTTCTCTCATATCCTGTGGGACTAGCTTATTTAGAGAGCCATAAGCTGCATCCTGTTTTTATTTTTTTCTCTCTGCAAAGCTTGCCTGCCCTTCTTGACCTTTTCTTGGCAGGCTGTAGATCACAGCTGTTTCAACTGATGGGGCAAGACTCTGAGACTCCGCTCTGCCCAGGTGTTCCTTTTCATTAACACTGGGTTTATTCAGGCTGTCAGACGTGCTGTTATGCGCGTGACAACTAAACAGTTGGTAGACAACAGATACAGGTGGGCTACCAGTCAGTTGCATATGATTTGGAAGGGCTACACTTGTCACTCATCTGTAATGGTAAATGCTATGATAGAAATGGGTGATGTGCAATATTCTATGCTATTTAATGTTGCTGAGGTGCATGTGATAAATGGGGAAAACAAAAATTGGACTTTAAATTAAAATTTAAATAAAAGTACTCTGCTGAAATGTAATCATGACAATAAATGTGTTTTCTTTTAAAAATATATGTTTTTATTGATATTTAGAGAGAGAATAAGGGAAAAGGAGAGATAGAAACATCCACCGGCTGCCTCCCACATGTCCCCTACCAGATATCGAGCCCACAACTCAGACATGTGCCCTGAAAATTGTGCCCTTTCGACAGGGAATTGAACTGACGACCTTTTGGTTCATGGAGAGCACCCAACCACTGAGCCACACCAGCCAGGCAATAAATGTGTTTTCTTATGAAAGCACTGACATGATACAAAATAATTTTTTATGACTTTCAAGATTTGGAAAACTGAGTGAAATCCTCTAGTGTTGGCAACATGACAAACCCATGTCTGGTAAACTAATAATCCTACACACACACACACACACACACACTTAATTTTTTAACAGAGAAAGTTGGAGCCATTGTGGACACACTGTACCACCTTGTCTCTAAATATTTCAGTATACTGGAACTACAATGTACTATGCCAGTTGTCTCAGTCTGGGGACAATTTGCACATTTACATATTTATATCTATTTTTTTCTGGTTTGGGATACAATCAAGGCCAAACATTGTATCTACTTGTCATAAATCCTTTAGCCTAGAACAGCCCCACAGTTTGTCTTATCCTTTATTGACCTTGACCTTTTTTAACAGTACAGGACAATTATTTTGTAGATGTTCCTAAATTTGGGTGTATCAGATGGGTCCCCAGGAACAACTTTGGCAGGAATACCACAAAGGGGAATACCCTTCTCGGCGCATCCGATCAGCAGGTACAAGATGCTGAAATGCCCCACCACTGATGATATTAACTTTCATCCCTGAGTAAAGGTAATAAATGCCAAGTTTCTCCACTGAACAGTCACTATTCTTTCACTTACAATGAATGAATAATTTGTGGAGAGATGTGCTGAAATTAGGCAGATATCCTGTTCCTTATCAAACTTTTGCCCCCAAATGTTTAGCGTTTATTGATGATTTTCTCACTTGGTCATTACTTCTAATGAGTTTGCATTCTATAGAGTGTCCTAAAAAATGTATACACACACTTTGAATAATTATAAAGGTGGTGTTTTTAAAAGTACATTTTAAGTGTATAGACATTCCTTTGGGACACCCAGTATTGTAATAAAGAGCATTTCTAACTTGTTTATTGATTATTGATATTTATCAGTATTGATTCAGAGATTTTTATTTTACTCAATGGGTTAGAAACTAGTAACCTCATTATTAGGTTTGATTTTCAAATCATTCTGGATTTGGTCAGTGAAACATGTTTCCAGCTAGCTCCTGTGTCATTTTGATTGGTCTCTCATTCGCTGGGTACTTACTTCATGAAACAATGAGATATTCCAGGCTCGTCTTGTATTTTCTGTGCCTCCCTCCAGGAATCAGCCATTTTCGAAGGAATCCTGGTCATTTAAATAGAGAATGGTATTTATAGAGGAAGACTTGGTCCTAGTTGTGCTCATTGCTGTTGGGGTAGAATTGATTCCAGGCCTACAAAGGTAACCGGCATGCATAGATGCACTACCTCCAAACCCAATCCCCAAACCACAAGCTATATTCTAGTATTAGTATTTTGCCTTTGCATATGTGCCACCCCTTTATGGCCACACCTACCCTCTTGTCCCTAATATTTATTTTCCAATTGTTTTATACTACTCTTGACAATCTACTCACTGGCTCAAGTCTAAAACATACCACTGAGCCATGCAAGCTTACTAACTATATAATCTAATAGTTATTTTGGTGCGTGCACACCCATGTATGTAAAATTTATATCTATGTAACCCAAAACCCTGTGAGGATAAAGCATATTTCTATCACCTCAGAGAGTTTGTTCAGGCCTCTTTGCAGTCAACTGCACGTCACTTCACCTAGAGGCAACCACATATCATTTTTACTATATTTTTCACCTGTGTCAGAGCACGCAGCAGGAGCTCTGCACCAGTTCTGGTGCTCTGAGCTGCTCTGAGTCTGGGCAGAGCTTGGCAGGGGGTCTTGGGAGACAGAAAAGGAGATGGAGAACTTGTTGGTGTATAAGAATGAGTCTTTATTGCTGACGCCAGTGGCCTTATAGCCATCAGACAAGGACAGTCCTCACAGGAAAGTCCACACAGGCAGGCAGCCGGACACCGGCTGGTGAACATATATCTTCCCCATAAAGCAGCATCAGTCTCTGTACCCACAGCTATTACCTGGGCAGCCACATGCTGCCTCCTAGACTCACGACCTCACATCGTAGCAGCACCTGAGCTCTCCAGCTCAGCAGCGTCTCCTGTCTCTCCTGCTCAGCTGCTCTCTCCAGCAGACTTCTTCTCACTCCCGCCTTAGCCTACTTCAGCCAACTAGCTGGTCAGTAACCTACTGTTATAGCATTTAGACAAAGAAGGCTTCGTGTCAATAGTGACATCAATCATATTGGCTACTGAAGGGCACGGTGTACTGTGTGACCTTGCACCCGCTCATGGTATCTTGGCTTAGGATTCCCAGGCTCAGAGTCCTTGAACATCCTGCCTAGGCACATGCCCAGAGCAGCCCTTGGCCATTCTGATGTATTGATAACAAGGCCTCTGTGCTTCCACCGGCCTTAACTATCCAGGGACCTGGAATGGTTCCCACACACCTATTATAGAAACACGTATGAATCAAATAGTATGTACACTTTTGTGTTCAGCTTTTCCCTCAATATTTTATGTATGAGACTCATTGATGTAGTTCTAGGTATCACTAGTTCATTTCTTTTTATTGCTGTGTATTATTCCACTATATGAATATACCACAATCTCTTTCTTTATTCTTCTAATGATGGATAGTTGAGTTGTTTCCAATTTTTAGCTATTGTTAATGAAGCTGCTATGAACATTCTTGAAGAACAATTCTTTCTGTGAACAACATGTTTTTGTGGCTATTGATTTACAGAAAGTTTCAAACAAATACATACTACTATATACACTTCCCATTTCCCCCCAATAAGAACATCTTGTATAAATACAGCACAACAATATAAAAACCAGGAAATTGACATTGGTATAGAACACACAGAGCACACTAGTATTAAGATTTCACTAGTTTTATATGCACTCATGTGTGTGTTTAGTTCTGTGCAGGCTTATCACATTGTTGATTCATGTAACCATAATCACAATTGATATATAGAACTCTTCCACTACTACAAGGTTCCTTTGTGCTACCCCTTTATAGCCACACCTACAATCCTTGTCCCTAATATTTATTTCCCAATTGTTTTATGCTACTATATAGAGATAAAATATATATTTTTTTGTATTTTGATTTGTATGCTGTGACATTGCTAGTTTCACTTCATTTCAGTATCCATAGGATTTTAAAGAACATTCATCCAAATTTTGGAAATGGGCAAAAGAGATTACTAGGTTTCTTTCCAATGTAGTTTGTGCAATGTCCAGTTCAGGAATCAGCACATTTGTTCTATAAAAGATCACATAGTAAATATTTTAGGTTTTGTGGGACATACAATCTCTGTAACAAATACTAAACTCTGTCACTATAGTACAAAAGCAGCTATGATCAATAAAAGAGTGTGGCTGTGTTCCAATAAAACTTTATTTATAAAAACAGACAATTAGCTAGATTTGGCCAAAGGACTGGAGTTTGCAGATTCCTGGTCTAGCAGAATCTCTGGTGATGTTTATCTGTGGATTTACCTTTGTCTAATTCTATTGATTAGATTATTTTATATCTCTATAGAGGTAAAAGTTAACTTGCAGAAAACTAATAACAATGAAAATAAGTATTGTCTGAGAACAATGCAAATGAACATAATTTTTATCTACCGTATTTGCCGGCATATAAGACGATTTTTTGGC
>NW_006287806.1:653653-672018 GCF_000327345.1 Myotis davidii
ATCTTTCTTCTATCATTGACAGTCCCTCTAGGTTGTGGGCTGCTTGCCTGTGTTCCTGAGAAGCATCTACGGTACCAGTCTATAGAGTGTGTTTTCTTTAGTGAATTACCGGTATGTTTACCGGTAATAAACTTGCACTGTTTTATGTATATGTTTGATTACATACAGCCTTGTGACAGTTTTCCTGCATGTCATAAGCATTTGAATATAAATTAAAATGTTAAAATCAAATCTGATATTGTTTTACCTTTTATTTGGTGTGTGGAAGGTGTGCGGAAGAGGGGGTAGTCTTATACGGCGAGTATATAACAAACTCTGTATTTTGAGTGGAAATGTTAGGGGGTCGTCTTATACGCCCAGTCGTCTTATACGCCGGCAAATACGGTAGTCAGATGCAATTGATTTATTTTTTATTTTTTATTTTTTATCCATCATTTTTGTTTCCTGTTTGTGTTTGTGACTATGTATAAGGTTGATCTGCTTTGCTTCTCAATATCTAGTGCAGGACAGTGTCAAATGCTGTTTCTGACTAATTAGATCAGGCAAAGACTCAAGGCCTCCAGAGACCACCTTGGCCTACAGACTGATAGGATTCTGTCTTGAATTGCCCTCAGGCAATCATTAACAGGTGTGTCGCAAGTTTTTTTTTTCAACTGAGTGGAGCAATTGCTTCTACCTGGAGGCTGTTATTCTTAGTCTCTTAAATGGCCTTAGGAAGTCTGCAGCATGGGGCAAGGTGTTTTTCAATAGGGTGGGTCACTGTCTTCCCCTCCCCACACCCAGGCAAAACAGCCTGTATAACATATGTCTTTGTGAAAAAGATGACTTTCACAGCATGAGGGAATGACTCAGCACAGGAAACCAGGGTGTCTGCCTTCTGAGCTCTTAACATAGAGCCCCTGATTCTGACTTCTGCTCACACAGCTCGAGTCCTCTCTGCCAGAGCATAAGATGAGTGGCTTCACAGGGAATTTTGTGCATTGGACCTTTAAGAGGGTGCTTGAATTTCTAGCCATATCTCCCTGTCAGATAGCAACCTGCTGCTTTTCACAGTCAAACGTTATGTGGGTAACCTCAGCTCTGGTGCTCTCTGCTAGGGGTACCAGCTTAGGGATTAGACCCCAAATTTCTCAGTGGCAACCCCCACAGCTGAGATATCTCTCTGGAACTTCAGTTGCTGTTTGTGAGAGTTTGGCCAGCCCTTTTGTGGCCCCTCCTACTAGTCTCTATGCGACCTCTACTTTCTGTTTTCGGTTATCAGGGTTCTTTCCAGCAAGTCCTACGTTGATTATTCAGGAAGTTTTTCTGTATTTTACTTGTAATTCCACTTTGTCTGGGAGTGTGTCCATGTAGCATCCACTTACTCTGGCACTATATTTAATCTCCTATTTTTTTATTTTTAGATGCAATTGATTTCTATTAGTAGAAATGTTAAACGAAAAATGTTTCAGTTTACACAAAATGTTAGTTTACTTTTATGTAGGATATTAACTAGTTTTGCATTTATTAGAAAATTTGTTTCAGAAACACTTTGGCTGTCTATATAAATCTTCACTCCTCAAATTTCCCTTTGCACCACTGTTAACATATTCCTGGATACCTCTTCAATTCATGAGTTGAATAAAATGTTTAACATATTTATTTATTATTTACATGAGTCTTATTTTTAAGTTTAAACATTATATTTTACTAGTAGTAGGAACTTTTACATAAAATGTGTGTCAATAAAGACAGTTTTACTTTTTTCTTTCACATCATTATGTTTTTTTTAATATATTTTATTGAGTTTTTACAGAGAAGAAAGGAGAGAGATAGAGAGTTAGAAACATCGATGAGAGAGAAACATCGACCAGATGCCTCCTGCACACTCTCCACTGGGGATGTGCCCGCAACCAAGGTACATGCCCTTGACTGGAATCGAACCCGGGACCCTTCAGTCTGCAAGCCGACGCTCCATCCACTGGGTCAAACCGGTTTCGGCCATTATGGTTTTTAATACCTTTTTCTTGCCTTATTATACTGGCTTGGGCCTTTTATACAAATAAATGTTGTTCCTCCCTATTTTCTTCCAGCACTTTTTAAAAAATATATTTTTATTGAATTCAGAAAGGGAAGGAGAGAGAGAGAGAGATAGAAGCATCAATGATGAGAAAGAATCATTGATTGGCTGCTTCCTGCATGCTCCACACTGGGGATCGGAGCCAGCATTTCAGGCATGTGCCCTGACCAGGAATTGAACTGTGACTTCCTGGTTCATTGGTCAATGCTTCCTGGTTCATTGGTTGGGCCTTCCAGCACTTTTTGAATGTGTTCAGGTATTGGAGCTGCATATATTCAGGTCAAATATGACATTTTGTTTAAAAATTTTTAAATTAATGATTGATTTTATAGAAAGAGAGGAAGAAAGGGAGAGGATGGGAGGGGAAGAGAGAAATTTGCTGTTCCATTTACTTATACATTCATTGGTTGAGTCTTTTATGTGTTCTGACTGGTTAGCAAACCCATAACCTTGGCATGTCAGGACAATGCTCCACCAACAAATCTACCTTGCCAATTTTTTAAACTTCACAATTGGCCCTTTTAGTTGAAACTTAAGCCACCCCTGCCCCAGATTCTTCCTCCCACAATAACCTGAGAGTTTTGAGACACAGAGAAATATATTTCTGTGCATTACAGAGCAGAAATTTGGATTTCCTGGAAGTTGAAAGTGAAATTCCAAAAATAATCAGGGGAATAGTAAAAATTAAAAAATGAGGTAAGAGATGACTCTGGGGGTTCTAACAAAATGTCAGCAAAACTGTATAAGAACAGTTGCAACACATTTCCAATTGGCAGGAAACTGTTGATAAAACTTTTGAAACAATATCTAACTTTCATTATAAATTTTCTCTTCTCAGCCAAAATTACCTATCATTTTCCCAAATCATTCCATACATTCTATCAGATACAACAGCCTTTAGATAGACTTATTTTGACGAATAAAGATTTTCCATAATCATAATGATGCATAACAGAAATAGTAAAATTTACAGGAAGTAAAATGATACCAGAAATATAGAAACAATTTGTGACCAATAATTTGGAAAGAGAGGTAACAGCAGAACTCTTTTCATACCTAAACTTCACACACATACACACGCTTCTCAAGAATCCTTAGAAATATTGTAGAGCTTGATGATACTCCAACAATACAGGAAATGTGGAAATAACGTCAATTTGTCTGAACATTAAAGGAAAGAAAAAGGCGAATCCAGAAATTTGAAGAAACTGTAGACATTTACGTTATGCATATATTATCTCATACAGCATTGATAAAAGCTTTTAAGTAAGATATTATTGCCCTAAATTTCATAGTTATAAAATCTGTGTAATGGGAATCTCATAGGGTAGGAAATACCAATAGCCAAGAAACATACACTCAATCTCACTATTAATGATATGAATCCAAATTAAGATACCATATTATACTCCTCAAATTCATAAAAATTAAATGCAAAATACCAAATATTGGAGATGTTGTAGAAGAAGGGAAATTAATGTACTATTCTCCTGGGAATATAAATTGTATACCCTTTGGGGTATAAATTTGGGAATATTTAGTATATTTAAAGATATGCATAGTCTGTGGCTCTGCAAGTCTACTTTTAGAGTGTCTAGCCTACAGAAATATCACAAATATGAACAATTATCATTGTAGCATTGTTTGTAATAATGACAGACAGGAAACGACTTGAATGTTGATCAATAGGTTGAATAAACAACAGCATAGTCTTATAATGGAATACTATAAAACAATAAAAAATGGATGAATCAGATCTATATGTTTTAGATGGATAAATATAAAAAATAATGTGTTTAAAAAGCTAGTTTCAGCCGAAACCAGTTTGGCTCAGTGGATAGAGCATCAGTCTGCGGACTGAAAAGTCCCAGGTTCGATCCTAGTCAAGGGCATGTACCTGGGTTGCAGGTTCAACAGATTGATGAGTTTCTCTCTCTCACATCAATGTTTCTTTCTCTTTCGTTTCAGAAGGATATCTGTTTGTGTGTATATATAAGATACCATTATGTAAAATGCAAAATTACAAAGTAATACTAAATGTGTTCATATACATGTACATATCAAAAATATATAAACACAAGATGATATCAGCAAAATGGTAGATTAGGAAACTGAAGACTTTACAACATTTACAGACATTACTACATAAAGCCATGGAAATGAATAAAAGACCATAAGGGACTAGTATTAGCAATTATATGGCAACAAATTGGACAACCTACAAGAAATAAATTTTCACACACATACAACCTATCAACACTGAATCAAGAAGAAATAGAAAGTATGAACAGACCAATAATAAATAAGAAGAGTGAACCTGTAATAAAAAAAAAACACACCGAACAAAGAAAGGCTCAGGACCAGATGCCTTCACTTGTGACTCCTACCAAACATTCAAAAATGAATTAATACCAATCCTCCTCAGACAAGTCCACACAATAGAAGAGAGAATGCTTTAAAACCCATGTTATGAGGCAAGCACTGTCCTGATATCAAAGGCAAAGGCACTCCAAGAACTGAACACTACAGGCCAATAACCCTGATAAACATGGATGCCAAAATCTTCAACAGAATACTAACAGCCCTGGCCAGGTATTTTAGTTGGTTAGTGTCATCTCCATACTCCAAGGTTGTGGGTTTGGTCCCTGGTCCAGGCACATGTAAGAGGCAACCAATGAAGGCATAAACAAGTGGAACAACATATCAATGTTTCTCTCTCTTTAAAAGCAATAAATTTAAAAAAATAAAAAGAATACTAGCAAACCAAATTGAAAAGCACATTAAAAGGATCATACACCATGAACAAATGGAATTTATCTCTGGGTGTCAACGATATTTCAACATACACAAATCAATCCATATGATACACCACATTAACAGAATGAAGGATAAAATTCACATGATTATCCACAATGGATGAAGAAAAACATTTGATAAAATTCAACATCCAGTCATGATAAAAAAAACTCTCAATAAATTTAGTATAGAAAAAACTTATCCCACCACGATAAAGGCCATATAGGAAAAGCCCAAAGCTAACATCATCAGTGGTGAAAAACTGAAAGCTTTTCTTTTAACATCTGGAACAAGGCAAGGATGTCTACAGTTGGCATTTTTGTTGAACATGGTACTACTAGCAATAGTCCTAGTCAGAGCAATTAGATAAGACATGAAATAAAAGGCATCCAAACCTGAAATGAATAGGTAAAATTACCCCTGTTTGCAGATGACATGATCTTACATATTTGAAAACTGTAGCCTCCCTCAAAAAACAGAATAAACAAATTCAGCAAAGTTGCAGGATATAAAATCAACATATGCAAATCAGGTATGTTTCTACACATTATCAATAAACTACCCCAAAAAGGAAACAAAATACACAACTCCATTCACAATAGCATAAAAAAGAATAAAATACTTAAGAATAAATATGACATGCCAAACCGGTTTGGCTCAGTGGATAGAGCGTTGGCCTGCGGACGGAAGGGTCCCGGGTTCAATTCCAGTCAAGGACATGTACCTTGGTTGTGGGCACATCCCCAGTAGGAGGTGTGCAGGAGGCAGCTGGTCTATGTTTCTCTCTCATCGATGTTTCTAACTCTCTATCCCTCTCCCTTCCTCTCTGTAAAAAATAAATAAAATATATTTTAAAAAAGAATAAATATGACCAAGGAGGTAAAAGACTTTTACAGTGAAAATTACAAAGCACTGCTATAAAAAATTAAGTATGACAAAAATAAATATAAAGATATCTTCTGTTTGTTCATGGTTTGGAAAAATTAATAATGTTAAAAGTCCATACCTTCCAAAGTGAACTACAGATTCAATGCAATCCCCATCATCATCCCAATGACATTTTTATAGATGTTTTTAAAATCCCCAATTTAATAGGGAGTCTCCAAGGACTCCAAATAGCCAAAATAATTTGAAAAAGAATAACACAGTTAGAAAATTCAAATTTCCTGATTTAAAAATATATTACTAAGCAATATTAATCAAAACAGTGCAGTACAAATAAATAGACCAATGGAATAGAATAGAAAGCTCAGATATAAACCCTAACTTATATGGTCAAATGATCATCATCAAGAACAAAACCACTCAACAGGAAAAGAACAGTCTCTTCAACAAATGATGCTGCGAAAAGTAGATATCCACATGCAAAAGTATGAAGTGAGACCCTTATCTTATAACATATACAAAAAATAACTCAAGCCGGACTGGTTTGGCTCAGCAGATAGAGCGTCGGCCTGCGGACTGAAGGGTCTCAGGTTCGGTTCCGGTCAAGGGCATGTGCCTTGGTTGCGGGCACATCCCCACTGCGGGGCGTGCAGAGGGCAGCCGATTGATGTTTCTCTCTCATCGATGTTTCTGACTCTCTGTCCCTCTCCCTTCTTCTCTGTGAAAAATCAGTAAAATATATTAAAAAAAATAACTCAAAATGGATTGAAGATCTAAACATAAGACCTAAAACTACAAAATTGCTGGAAGAAAACAGAGGGTTGAAAACTTCATGACATTTTACTTGGCAATGATTATTTGGTTATGACATCGAAAATAGAGATAATAGAAGCAAAAGTAGATAAACAGGACTATAGAAAATTTTAAAATATTTGTGCATTAAAGAGCACAATCAACAGAATGAAAAGGCAACCTATGGAACAGGAGAAAATATTTACAAATCACATATTTGATTAGGAGATAGTATCTGGAATATGTAAAGAATGCCTATAACTCGTCAAAAATCATCTAACTTAATTTAAATAATGGGCAAAATACTTGAATAGACATTGCTACAAAGATGATGTACACATGACCAACAATCATATGAAAATATGCTTAACATCTTAATCATCAGAGAAATGAAAATCAAAACCACAATGAGATATCATCTCATGAGATATCACCCATTAGGATGGTTATTATTTTAAAAAATTGAAAACTAGGCGTGTTGGTGAGGTTACGGATAAACTGAAACCCTTATACATTGTTAGTAGGATTGTAAAATGGTGCAACCACATGGAACAGAGTATGAGATCTCTGATCTCACTCATTTATGGAATATAATGGACAACATAAACTGATAAACAAAGCAGATCCAGAGATAGAGAAGCATCGATCAGACCTTCAAACCTCAGAGGGAAGGTAGGGGAGGGTGGGGGTAAGGGAGAGAGGTCAACCAATGGACAAATACACATGCATATAAGCCTAACCAATGGACACAGACAACAGGGGGTTGAGGGCATGAGTGGGGAGATGGGGAGATAATGGGGGGATAAAGACACATATGTAATAACTTCATCAATAAAGAAATTTTAGAAAAAGAGATCTCTCAAAATATTAAAAATACAACTACCACCAGGCTGGTGTGGCTTAGGGGTTGAGCATCAACCTGGAAACCAAGTGGTCACTGGTTTGATTCCTAGTCAGGGCACATGCAGGGGTTGTAGGCTGGATCCGCAGTGGGGGACTTGCAGGAGGCAGCCAATTGATGATGTTCCTCTCTCATCGATGTTTCTATCTATCACTCTCCCTTTCTCTGTCTCTAAGAATCAATAAAAACATTTATAAAAATACAATTACTATCTGATGAAGCAATCCCACTCTGGGGCATATATCCAAAAGAACTGAAAGAAGGGTCTCAAAGAGATATTTGCACACCATATTTTTAGTAATACTATTTAGACAGCCAAGAGGTAGAATCAACACAAATATCCATGGACAGATGAATAAAAAAAATATTTTATATATATATATACGAGAATATTATTCAGCCTTAAAAAGAAAATAAATCTTGTCACATGATTACATGAATGAACCTTGAAGACATTATGCTTGATGAAGTCAACCAGTGGCAAAAAGATAAATACTGTACGGCTCCACTTACATTAGGTACCTAAAGTAGTCAATTCCTAAAAATAGAAAGTATAATGGTGGTTACCAGTGGCTGGAGGAAAGGGGAAAAAATACTTGCTTTTTTTTAATGGATATAGAGATTCAGATTTGCAAGATAAAAAATTATAGAGATCTATTTCATAACAATGTGAATATACTAATACTACTGAATGGTACACTTTAAAATTTTTACGTGTTTTTATTACAATAAAAATATTGCATAAATACATCCATGGGATAGATACATACCAACCCCAGGGCAGTAGTTATTTCTGTGGCAGACAGGATGTGAATGGGGTTAAGGTGGGGTAAAATTTTATTTATTATCAATAAATATGAATCAAATATCAAAAAACATGGATGGAGAGTACATGGATGTTTGCTGTATTATATTTTGTACTTTTGTATTAGAAATATTTTCTAATTTATATGTGCTCTATTTAAATCCCAACATTGATAAAATGTATTGTTTGAGGCTTCAGAAGTAATAAAGGGAGAGAAAAGGGATTTCAATGTAGGTCTACCTAATTCTAAATTCCTTAAGAGATACCCTTATTCTAAACTAATGGTTATATAAATTTTGACTTAAATGACTGAGAGCACCTACAGTGGTCACCTGATTTTTCTTCTCTTCTCTTCTAATGTGACCAGCACTTAAAAGGGTATCTCTGACCTAGAGAGTTGATAACCAGCTAAATGATTGTGTTTGTTGAATATCACCAGTGTTTCCAGACTAATTTCTTCCTAGTTCCTACTCACATAGGCTATATCATTGTTATCCTTGCTTTAAACCTATTATTAACCTACCTACTAAGAAATCCTAAATGCCTATAAAGTTTCCCTTATATTCTCCATTCCCTAAATCTGTATCCTTACATATCTCAAACTTAATTGAAAATGTACACAGAATACTCAAGTTAGACAGTAATGCTGTCATAGAAACACTCCAACTTGGAGTAAAAGCCATTCTCCATCTTTTGCACTATGGAAAAAGGTGGCACAATTATAACCACTGAGTGCAATAGACTATGAAGCAAGCTTCAGAGCTCCAGTGGTCATAGGAACTGTTTAGTAGTCCTAACCAGGGGGATATTTTTTTCATATGTAAATGGTATGTGTGTGTGATATAAAGGGCCAGAGTCGCTATGAACAACATACACTGTGCTGAGCACATGCCAATTAACTCAAATGTAGTTAACTGCTCTGTAGCTCAATTTTCTTGTTTCTAAAATTGGTTGTTGAAATATCCACTAAGGTCTCCTCCATTTATGACCTTATTTGACTTGGTATGAAAAAAACAAAATTTTCCAATATTCCCATGTATCTTTTCTACACCTATTTAAAAATTCTTGAACAAAATATTATAAACTTCAGAAAATATTGAAAACATTTAATATGAGGTTTGAATTTCCATAGATTAAATGGTATGAAGATATCCTATCATTTAATACACAGTTTTAGCAAGTTCTAAATTTCATTTCATCTAGAGATTATCTGCAAACAAATACTTTCTTCCAAATATTTGGAAAGGTTGTAGAGTAGCTCACTGTTCAGAGACAGCTTTGATTTTGGTACCTGATGATCTACTTTTAAGTACAGATTTTTTTTTGGAAGGAGTGGACATTATTCCGAGATTTTATTGATTATTACTTAACATTGGCCATACTATTATATCAAATCTTTAACAATCACGCTAAGGTCATTAACTATACAATTAGTCTTGGTTTAATTATTTAATTAAATATTTAATAAATCCCTTTTTATAGACAAAACTTCAAATTTTCAAAGTAATTTGTTTTTATATACTAAACAAGGGAATTCTATTTCACTCTTTTGACCTAAATAAATCTAATGCAAACCTCATCTAACAGTGGACCGACCACCTTAAAATCCCACCTTAAAATGCCATGGTCTATGGTCAATGGGGGAGAAAAAAAGAGACATATGTACTACTATTTGTACTTTAAACAATAAAATAAAATTAAATAAATAAAAGATAAGAAGCCAAAAAAAATGCCATGTCTATAACTGGAAGTTATTTCTTGCTGGTAAAGAACATTAATATTTCTCAGAAACTGATTCTATATCTGTCATTACAATTAATTTATTATCTTCCAAGTTCAATTGTGTTAAAACTCCCTCGGTGTTATTGAGACTTTCACCGAGGTCCTGTACTTTCCTTATAGTATACTAGGTGTACCGGTTACTAATGCTGATTTTTTTCAATAGGTGGAGTTACACATATGTTGATATATATGCGATTTGATATGTATGCTATTTTGTTGTATTAACAACAAGCTTCAAAACTTCAAGTATC
Organism: Myotis davidii; assembly: GCF_000327345.1. Taxonomy (NCBI): domain Eukaryota; kingdom Metazoa; phylum Chordata; class Mammalia; order Chiroptera; family Vespertilionidae; genus Myotis; species Myotis davidii. The sequence continues at coordinate 663,925 of NW_006287806.1, forward strand.
AAATTTGCTGAAGATGTTAACATCATAGATATTTTTATGCTTAAAAATGTCGAATTTCATGCCAAAAAAAAAGAGCATTTATGGGAAGTTTTAATTCATTACTTTATTTTGAAGAAAAGTGCTGCTGAAAGTTATTGTATACCTCAGGAAGCTTATGGTGAACATGCTCCACCTCAAGATACTTGTGAACGCTGGTCTAAATGCATTAAAAGTGATGATTTTGATGTGAAAGACAAAGAAGTCCAGGTCAATTTGAACCACGCTTTGATCGTGAAATGACCAGAAGGGATCAGAATACACGGCAAAGAAGTTTTGCTTCATGATAACGCACCATCACACACTTCAAAACCAGTTAAAGACACATTAAAAGACCTTGCCTGGTAAGTATTAACCCACCGGCTGTATTCACCAGACCTTGCTCGTTCAGATTGCCCCTTGTTCCGATCAATGGCACACGCACTTTCTGAGAACAAGAAAAGTTCTCTTGGGACAGTATCCACAAATTACCTGAAAGATGGGGAAATGTGTAGCTAGCGATGGACATTACTTTGAATAAAGCACTTTTGATGTTTCTCTTGAAATTATCATGTTTTCTTTGATTACAAAATCTGAATTATTAACCAGTATACCTATATATATTGAGGATGAAGCCTGGGTAAGATTTATAGTAGATTTTCATTCTTTTATATCATTTTAATATTTTCTATGACTTCAAATAAAAATTATCTATGTCTTAATTTTCTTATTAATCTGTTCAGCATCTATTTCCTTCTTATTATAGAAGATAATTTCTCATTTCTGTGATTAATGTTTCCTGAGTTTATTAGTGTATGAATATTCTTTTTTTGAGATTCAGATGTACCAAATAAGTGTGTGTTTTCTCAATCTTACAGCATTTCAGATTTTCTAGAATATGTATCTTCATTATCTCCTATGCTACTACAATACATTAATTTGGAAACATACTCATTGATATGATATACTTCAGTTTGGTGGCAAGGCTTCATTACTGTTTAACAAGTAAAAGATTTGAGTGAAGTTTCTGTCATATGCTTAGATACTGCTATTTCTGTATTTAACTGGGATGGTAGGTATTGGAACAGATTACATTATATTTTAGATAAACATTCTTAATAAGTAAGAGCAATATCATCAAACATAAAATGAAATAGTTATGCAAAATTAGACAAGATTCTTCAAAATCAAAAATTAAGTGTAAAGGAAGTTAACTGAAAAAGTAATACAAACAAACTAACAACTCCCCCCCACACACACACACACACCAAGCTTTTCATGATTAAATATCTGCAATATGTATTTTTTGTATAAATTGCTATGAAAGAACAAGTGCATACCAGTGAGAAGATGGGTGGGAGTAAAAAAGGGGAAAAAGAGGGCAGAGATCTTCATTGGAAGTAAAAATAATTAGGTATATAATTAGACCAATTAGATGGACAACTCAGGCAAACAACAACAACAACTTTCTCTTGATTCATTCAAATAGTTCAGGCAGAAGTTCACTGTTTGGGGTTGTGTTGTTTGAATTATCTTGAATTTCACCTAAATTCCCCATCTCATTTTCACATATGGTTTTAAGAGATCACAGAACAGACATAAGGGCTCATTCTGGAAATGAACTTGCATCTGTGTACAGCAGGCCCCAGTGTCCTCAGAGCCCTATTATTTGACCAGAGTCCATCCACAAAAGTCAAATTATAACACAGATTTCAAGGAAAATATATAATTGTCTTCTGTTATGCTGGTTTGGCCTTGACAAGTAGCTGAAGTATTGGGAAAGAAATAAGAGGTCAGAAGTAAGCTATTAAGAGAACAAAACCAGGCATATACTGAAAAGCCACATGCACTAAATCTAATTTAGAAGGGGGGGCACTGCAGGCTTGCGCATGTGCAACACTCAATACCTTTTCTTTCAAATGGACTCTTCACACCCTCTCCAGTTATTCTAAATCCTGGCATTTATGCGGTTTCCTCATTGGTCTCTATGGATGGGATTTTGTTTTGACATGTTGCAGTCTGGAGAAAAATACGTTCCCATGACACGGGTGTTGACTGCAGCTGTTTGATGTTTGCCACAAGTCATCCCAATGTTCGCTCGCACATGTCTGTGATGCTGCCAGCTCGGCAGCACTGGTGTTCCATATACCCGGTTGGTGTTTAAAATGTTCCTCCATCTGACATCGCAGCGCTGATGAAATGTGTTAGAAATGGTGAGTACCCTGCCAACTCTTTGTCAGATTTCTCTGCGAAACCTCTGGTGCCTTCGTCAAGTTGAAGAGGTGTGGGTTTCTGACAGCACGATGATCCGGAGCAGGTTTCTTCTGACTAGAGAAGAAGCCCCTCCAAGAGAGATAAGCCAGACAGTCTGTTGAATGAGGCCAAATCAGCAGCGGAGGAGGCCAGAATATAATCTGTAAAGAGCTCTTAGGGACTTGTCCCAGCTTTGACACCTAGTTATCCTAAAGCGAGCGATACCCAAAGTTCTTAAATTAACAAGAAAACAAGTAAACAAAATAATGGTTTTTGTTTTCAGATATTATTCTGATATATGTATTTCAAATAAAATGGATTTTATTCCTCATATCACAAAACCTTATTCAGAAAACCTCCTTTCCACTGACATGTCACAAAACATGCTTTCGTATACATGCTCTGTGTGCAGCACGCACATATAGGCTTCCGGTGTAAGCCTTTTTCAAACAGATGGTTCTTGCTTTAAACGCGTATAAATTATAGCTTTGACAAAGAAGAGCATTTAGAAATGCTGCAGTAGGAAGGAACCAAATCTTTGGAAAATGAACAAAAATGATGCAGAAATAAACCTTTTTCATTAAATATTAAATCTAAATGTTCAGACGCTGGTCACCTTAGCAAGAACCATGACTGAAAACACAGCAAGATCTCTTGTCTTTGTGTCCTGGCTTTAAGTTAGCAAAGCCCATGTTTCTGAGTTTTAATTGTCCATCAATGATATGTTTCCAAATTTAATCTACTTCTTGGCAGTGGAATCAGCAAAACATTTGTTCCGTTTCTTCTGGCTACAGCTGCGATCAATTGGATGCACAGATAGCATGAAGGATGCTACAGGGAATCTCTGCCCCTTCATGAAATGGAACAGAAATTTGGATGATGGTAGTTTTTACACAATCAAAACAAAACAGAGCAAAAGAGATAATCCAGCCAATACTTCTGAGTATACAATTGGAAAGGCTTATTTCCCCTTAATTCTTAATGCTTTCAATATTCTCATATATTCATAAACTCTGTTTAAGGCCAGGCCAAAGGAAAAGTCGCTGGTGTTATGACAATTGATGAAATGAGCAGGGGAACAGGAGCACGCAGAGGGTTTTTACGTGGTCATTTAGCCATTAAGCACATACACAAAATCTACAAGCCACTAGGATGGTAGCTCAGTACAAATACTGAGAGAGTAATTTTGCTTAAGATTCATATATGTAGTCCTGTGAAAATTCAGACTTATTAGATATCTCAATTACTGTTAGTCATTCATCCCTGGCACCAGGGTAAAACTTAAAATATGTAATCTTTACTACGTAACACAATTTCCTTTATTACATTAAAAGGAAGTACCTCATGATCAGGAAATAAAAGAGTCACTTATTTTATGACTCTGGGTATGAAATTAAAAATTTCCAAGTTGTTGTTCTTTTTTTCTCCCAAGTTGGGTTTAAATGGTCAATACCAAACCAAATTTCACTTGAACTGGCTGGTCAATTAAAACAGGTAAATAAACGTTTTATACCAAATTCTTTAGAGTGATTGAGAAAGAATGAAAAGTGAGAAGACAAGCAGATAAAACAAATAAATCAGAAATGGTTCCTAGAAAAGTAATGACAACTAGAATATTCTGAGATTTCCTAAATTAAATTTCAGCAGGCTGCAGGGTGGAAGGAAAGGGTAAGAGTTTAATCAATTAACAGAGAGCTTGGGCTGAAACCAAGAAAAGACTGCTCACATTCCTGAACAGATGTTAGAACTCTGAATCAACTTCCAGGTGGCTATCAAAAAAAAAAAAAAAAAAAAAAAAAAAAAAAAAAAGCTGACCTCCAGACACCACCACATCCTGCTTTATGTGTGAACTTTCCAAACTGTTGCCCACAACCCATCCAGAGGCATTAAAAACTTCTTCTTAAGGACTATGCACCTATCAGAGAACTTTCTCTACTTTATCTACTCCTGACCATCCCAACCCCACCTCTCATCTAGCCAATGTAAATTCCTTCAAAACAACGTTCATCTTTCGTCCCCATACCCATTGGATAAAGAGCCCCGTTAGCTCCAGGACAACAGACATATTCACCTCCCTCGCCTTGTCCTGCTGCTGGTGCTTTAGGCTGCATACCCAAGCACCCGGTCCTTTTTCCTGGTTAGACTATAGCTCAGTAAACTCTCTCTTAGGACAACTTTGGCATTTAAAGTTTTTGTGTAACAGTAAGTATTTTGTATAATTTAGAAGAGGAACTCAGTAGCTACAGATAAAGAATAATGCAAACAATCAAAGCTGGGAAGTAATTGGATTATCTAAATGTGAGAAGTAAAACAATGATCATAATCGAATGAGATTATCTTAATGATGTTAGGGTGGGAGAGTATTTCTTAAGCAGGAATCATAAACCATAGCCTTAAAGGGTAAGATGAATAAATTATATTACATTACAATTAAGAATTTTTTAGATTGAGAAAGAATGAAAAGTGAGAAGACAAGCAGATAAAACAAGTAAATCAGAAATCATTCCTAGAAAAGTAATGACAATTGAAAAATTTCTACTCATCAAAAGACACCATTCAGAGAGCTTAAACCAACATTTGGAAAAGTTATTTGCAACACATAATGACTAACAAGGGGCTCATGTTCAGGATACATAAAAACACAAATAAGAAAAAGGCAAACAACAGAAAAATGGGTAAGAGTCTTGAATGGGCAATTTTCAAGAGAGGACATCTGAATGACCAATAAACATTTGAAAAGGTGCTCAACCTTGTTAGTTATCAAGGGAATACAAATTTCAACCACAATATCAAGCCCTAATGAACACACTTGCTTGGCAAAATTACAAAGATCCAGAATTCCAAGCGGTGTTGTGGAATTTTAACATTCTGTTCATGGTAGTAGAAAAACCATTTAGAGTCTAGATTGGCATTATCTATTAACGTTGAAAACATTTCCTGTGGACCATCAGTGTCTCTCCTGAAATAGGTACATGTAACATAAAGTTAAGAGCAGCATTGTTTGAAACAGTAAAAGATTGAAAACTATTCAAATGTCCATAAACAGTAAAATGGGTGAATACTCTGTGGAGTATTCATCCAAAAGAGCACATATGATGGCTTTCATATAACATTTAAAACAAACAAAACTAAAATATAAATTTTAGGGACACACATATTAATAGCAAATTTATAAAGAGAAGCAAAGAAATAACTCTCAGACAAGCCATAATAATTATTAGTTCTTATATAAGGAAAGGAGTTGAATTAGCACAGGACACAGGGGAATTTGGGGAGGAGGGGGCTGGAACGGTTCTATTTCCTGACATTGATGGTAGTTACTTTGAAATTCATTTTATGATTATTCATCTAACTATGCATTAATGGTTTGTGTTCTATCAATAAGTGTCATATTTCCCAATAAAATGTTTATAAGAGCTAAAAGGCAATTCAATTAAGTAGAAAATTGTGGAGATTACAAATATATACCTACAAAATTACTTTTAATTGTGTTTATATTATGAAAATGGTACTTGTGCTTTGGAAAAAATTGATAGCAACATTCATAATTCAGAAATCAGTTTCTCAAACTACTTGTACAGAAGAAGTTTTCTGAAGAACGTTATTAAATTGTCCAAAAGGCAGCTCTAATGACGGCAATGACTGATGCCAAAGATGCATGTGAAGGATTATAATTACACTAGAGACCCGGCTCACAAAATTTGTGTGCAGGTATGGTCCCTAGGCCTGACCTTTGATCAGGGTTATCTTCCCCCGCTGCCTGCAGCCGGCCCCACCCCCCGCTGCCACCCACCCCCGGTTCCCCATTCACCAATGGGTGATCAGAGCCTGACAGCCGAAGGAACTGAGAGGTTAGCTGTTCCTGCCCGCTTGAGGCCCCATCCGCACTGAGGGTGGCCATCAGGTGATCAGCGCCTGCCAGCTGGGGAAAGGCACCAAGAGGTGGTCAGTACGCCTCATAATGACTGGTCCAGCAGTCGTTCTGGTTGTTCTGCCATTAGGGTCAATTTGCATATTACCCTTTTATTATATAGGATAGAGGCCTGGTGCACGGTTGGGGGCCAGCTGGCCTGCCCTGAAGGGGGCCCTGGATAGGAGTGGGGGGGTCCCCGTTGGGGTCAGGGCCATCGTGGGGGAGGGGCCACGGGCAGTTTGTATGCCATCCACGCCCCCAATTAGAGTGTGAGTCCCAGCTAGGGGGCGGAGTCAGCCTGGGTGAGGGGCCACAAGCGGTTTGCAGGTCAGCCACACCCCTGGATTTTTCAGGAAGGACATCTGAAATAACATCTGGAAGATGTCCGGTCTATCTAGTCTAATTAGTACATTACCCTTTTATTAGTGTAGATTATTTCATGAAGTAGAAAAGGGACATTTTAATATATTACTTGTAACATATGTGATTAAACCATTATATGTAACCAAATTAATAAGTTAATCTGCAAAAATAAATCAACAACCAAAGAAGTTAGAAGCCAGGGAGCCCAGCTCTATTTTTTGCCAATCTTTCTCTCTAATCTGATCAGAAATCACTGCTCTTGTTTCATCTTATTCCATCATTACTCTTAAGTTTTCCTCCTGGAAATCACCCCCCCACCACTTTCTAACTTCAGCCCAATTAAAAACCTACACCCTCTACTTACTAATTTTGGAGATAGATTATATATATATTATACATATACATATACACACACATATATACATACATACATATATATATGTATATATATGAATGTGTATATATATATAGATATAGATATAGACATATATAGATATGCTTTATATTCAGTACAATCTCTATCAACAGCTAGGTTGTAAGATTTTTTTACATAATTTACTCATTATTCTTCATGCCTACAGAAGTTATGTTCAACTCAAGTACATACAAGAAAAAAGCACCTGGGGAATTGTATGTTTGTTTAAAATACAGATCCACAGTGCAACACCCAGATTTTCTAGTTCAGGAAGTCTAAAGTGAGGCTGAGGAATCTGCTGTTCTAAAATAGTTCACCAATGATTCTGAAATGCAGCCAAGATTGAGAAAGACACCACGGTTCCTAGCAGGTAGATGGAATAAACCATTATATAGGAGGCTCTAAATGAGTGGTTCTCAACCTTCTGGCCCTTTAAATACAGTTCCTCATGTTGTGACCCAACCATAAAATTATTTTCGTTGCTACTTCATAACTGTAATGCTGCTACTATTATGAATAGTAATGTAAATATCTGATATGCAGGATGGTCTTAGGTGACCCCTGTGAAAGGGTCATTAGACCGCCAAAGAGGTCACGACCCACAGGTTCAGAACTGCTGCTCTAAATAAATGTGGATCTTGAATGATGAAAGGCATAAAATAATATGTAGAAGTTTTCTTCCTAATCAAATACGTTCATAGAGAGAATTTATATTTCATCTTACAGATGAGAAAACTAAGGCATGAAAGGTAACTTGTCCAAGGTCATATAATTAGTGAATGAGTGTCTATATGGACAATAAATTATTTTCTTAGTATTGGTTAAGTGTTCTTTCTACCATATTAGAGTCCCAATGCCAATGGCAGAATACCAATAAAATACTGGACACAATATTTAATTAATTCTGGAGCCAAGATAGTCTCTTCAATAAATGGTGTTGGGAAAATTGGACAGATATATGCAAGAAAATGAAACTAGACCACCAACTTACACCATACACAAAAATAAACTCAAAATGGATAAAGGACTTAAATCTATGACAGGAAACCATAAAAATTCTAGAAGAATCCAAAGGCAACAAAATCTCAGACATATGTCAAAGCAATTTCTTCACTGATACAGCTCCTAGGGCACT
>NW_006287806.1:672539-681257 GCF_000327345.1 Myotis davidii
CAGTGATGCTAAGTGAAATAAGCCAGTCAGTGAAAGATAAATACCACATGATCTCACTCATTTGTGGATTATAAAGAACATTATAAACTGTTGAACAAAAATAGATTGAGGCAAAGAAACATCGAACAGACTGTCAAACTACAGTGGGAAGGTAGGGGAGGAGGGCGGGGAATAAGAGATCAACCAAAGGACTTGTATGCATGCATATAAGCATAATCAATGGACATAAGACACTGGGGGATAGGGGAAGCTAGGGGACTGTCCAAGGGTGGGGGGAAAAAAGGACACATATGTAATACCCTTTGTAATACTTTAAGCAATAAAAAATAAAAAAATAATAAAATAAAAAGTAATGTGAATCCAAATCCTCCAGTCAACACAGACCTTAAGTTTACTGCTCCTTCTCTGAGTCCTTTCTGCCTGAAGCTATGATCTTCAAAGTTCCCAGAGGGTTGGAAAAAAAAGAAAAAAAAATTATTTAATTAATTCAAGAGATTCAAGAATCTCATTTAAATGCTCCATCACCAATCAGGAACATCAAATGTTGCTGCATTTGGTTAGAATAGTCTGTTAATTCCCTTACCCCTGCTATCTATTAAACATTTTTGCTATAATTTTATGAGACTTTGCCCTTGTACAAACTTAATGATTAAAATACATCATAGAATCTTCCTACATTTGTTATAGAGGACCAGATAAGTAAAATAAATTATAATTATACCAGATGCTTCCACATTTCATATAGATTTGATAAAATTTAAAGAATACTTAAAATAAAACTTGTATTTTATAGTTCAAGCCTTTCTATCTTACTGAGTTCTAAATAAAGAGAAATTGTGAATAGGGAATTTTTATTTCTTTATTCATTATTTCTAATTGCCCTAATACTTTTGCAATCATACTCTATTTCCTATTCAAGACACTCATTAATATATAAACTTGCTATTCTGATATAACCATTCTTCAACAAAAGATAATACCATAAAGATTATAACCTGAAAAAAATTATACACCATTTTATAAATGGAAGATAAACCTCTCACCCTTTACCTTCTCTCTTTTTTTTTCAACTCATCCCCCACTTTTAAATCCATGCCTCTTAAAATAATCACCTTCAATAAACACTCCCCTCACCTACTTTATAATGACCAACAAGTTGGCCTTGTTCCTAAATTGCCAAGAGAAAGAAAGCAATGCCAGAATATTTGGGGCATAATTTCTAATATTCCCTGATCACTAAAAATTTAATCAACTGAATAAAAACAAAAATAAATGCTTACCTAATATAGATAAACATACTCAACCATATATTCATTGCATGAAAGAAAAACTATATATAAATTGGGATTTTGATTTTAAGACATTTAATTTGGTTAAATTTACCTATGTGGCAGAAAACTACAAAACACACAACTTACTACACTTAAGAAATTTGGATGAGAACATTTGAATAACAGATTCTTTACAGACTGAACTCCACTCTCAATTCATTCAGCAGCACATGTTTAATGAATTTTAAAATCAAGTGGATTGATTTTATGTTAAGAATAAATAGTAGATTAATATATGCAAAGAAGTAATCAATTAGTATGTACAAGGTAGTATGCTAAGTATTATGAGGGACTGAAATGTAACCATTGGCTCCAGTGGCTATGTAACTAAGGGAACAATAAGGAATGATAATGGGATAGCTGCTAAGTAATTTTTATAATGATGCAGCCTTATTTACATCTAAGACAGTGGTTCTCAATCAGAGCAATTTTGACCCTGAGGGGACATCTGGCAATATCCGGACACATTTTTTGGGCCAGGGGTGCTGCTAAACATTATAGAACCCACAAGACAGCTTCCCCTCCAACAAAGAATTATCGAGTACAAAATGTCAATGGTGTCAAGGTTGAGAAACCCTGGTCTAGAGGTAAAGACAGAAAATCATTTCAGAATCATATTTTGGTTATTAAGGGGAAATTCAGTTGAGTTACCTCACTTAGTCACATAAATATAAGGCCAGTAGGTAGACCAGTAGGCTGAGTGTACCACATTGCTCTATCTGGAATTCTCTTTTGACCTAGTCACAACTGAAGAATGACATGCTTTGGGAACAACGACAAAGCACAAATGGAAGGCTAAAAGAGATGTTACCTTGGATAATGAGAAAGGGCATACAACAGTGCTAGCAAGCATACGACTGAGCAAGGACATCATTGCAGTAGTGAATATTCCATCATTGGGTTCTGTAGAACCAGTGGACTGTGCAGTTTGATAATATGTAGACTGTACTAAACAGTAAGGCTAGTAAAAGTTCCAGTTCTATCTATGTGGCTTTTGGAAGCAAGAGCCCTTTGATCAATTCATAGTGTTTATAAATGAGTCACTAGCAAAAAGAGGCCTCTGGTGGGAGATAAACATTTTATAAATGAAATGAGCAATCAACTATAAAAATGAAAGTTGAGAGATGCTGTATTGATACACCAATAGTGAAGCACATCATACATTATTGCAAATGTTGTTGTTGCACCATTCAGATACCTTTGACCTAGCCAATGTACCCATATCGCCAGATGCTGTGAATGTTAACTACTAATAGCTCTAGCTGCCTCTATTCTTGGAAGAATTGTCCTTGGCTGATAAGAGCTGCTTCACCTGGGAGGTTATGCACTCTATCCCAATATCCTTATGACTGATGGAGGTAAAAACTCTAGTCCCCTTGTCTCAAAGTCAGACCATTCTATGATTTGATTTATGTTCCAGACATCCCTCTCCTACCCTTCTACTGAGGATCAACTCAGAGCTAGACTTGACCTGAAAACACAGCCTTGCTCAGTTTTTTCCCCCCTATCCCTATCTGCTTCCCCTTCTTCCTTAAGGTTCTTTTCCTTAAGAGCATTCACTCAATAAATTATTTTAATCTGAATTCCTGTTTGAGACTTTTAGAGAACCCAACCTACCCCATACATGAAATTAAGAAACTAAAATAGACTGCAGAGCATGATGATATGCAAAGAATGACTCATGTTGCATCATCCACGCAGGGACAGCAGACAGGCAGGGGCCCATGACAGAAAGTTAAGAGTGAAATGTTTGAAAAAACTGGGACCCTTTAGAACAGGGGTCCTCAAACTACGGCCCCCGGGCCACATGCGGCCCACCAAAAACATTTATCTGGCCCGCCGGGTGTTTTTGCCGCCGCTATATGCATAGGAATTTGTTCATAGTTTTTTTTTAAACTATAGTCCGGCCCTCCAATGGTCTGAGGGACAGTGAACTGGCCCCCTGTTTAAAAAGTTTGAGGACTCCTGCTTTAGAAGGCTGCACCCTCAGAGAAGAGTGTAATAGTAAATCCTCAGTTAACATTGTTGGTAGATTCTGCGACTTTAAGAGAAATTATCTTACCTAATAATAGACAAACATGTAAATTAATCATCCTTCCTCTATGCCCACCAACCAATCAGGAGAGTATGCAAATTAACCCAACAAAGATGGCAGTTAATTTGCATACGTAGGGGCGAAGCAGTGGAAGGAAGACTGAAGACTCCATCCAGAGCTAAGGCCTGGGTCCCAGGTGCTGGAGGAAAATTGGTGCAGGCAGCCAGGGGAAGGGAAGGCCTATTGCACGAATCTCTTCGTGCAACGGGCCTCTAGTGTATAATAAAGCCAGTTTTACCATCAGCTGAAATAAACAAGTTAAGTTCCTACGATATCTCAACAACATTTTAACCAAAACAATATTGAATGAAATTATGTTAATCAGAGACCCGCAATACTAGGGAAACCCTACCTGCCAAAAGAGGGAGATAGCAGGAAGTCTGGGCTTTGGATAACAGCAACCAAAAAGTATCTACAGACAAATCAAAACACCTAGGATTTTACCTCATTTAGATTTAGAATCCTAACTTATATTACCTGCATAGCCCAGGGACTTATTAGCTGAAAAATCAACATAACCTTGGATTGGGATAATACATGGCTGATATAAATGCATAAAATCTTCTGAAGCACTTTCCCCATGACGTTCCTACAGAAGAAATAAGTCCAAATAATGTGTTCATTATGAAATGAAGAATAAGAAGAGGAGAAGGAAAAGGGAATCACCTCTCCAGGTATCCAGACATATAAAGATTTATAAATTTATATTTTTTAGTGATGGCCCAGAGATAGAAAAATAGAACAAAGTAGCATAATAATAAAGAAACAGACACAAGGAGCCCAGCTCAAGGCAAAAAAATCCTAAGTGTGATTATTTAGTCCGACTGAAAGGAGTTAAAGCAGAACAAGCTAGATAGGGTAAGGGGTGGAAGAAGGAGGAATCCTGGAGCTAGCTGAAACAAACAAACAAGAAAATGTTTTGCAGAAAAACAGTTTAGCAGAAAAACAGGATGGATAGCAGAAAAACAAGGTGTTTTGAAACAAGGATGTTTTCCTTGCAAGTGCAAAACAAAATGTTGCAAAAAGGACAGGAAGCAATCAGAGAGCGGCACAGATAGATAAAGAGCTGGCCTTTAGCAAATATAGGGGGAAGGGCAGAATGCTTCTGGGGCAACCCATTTAGATCCCCTCGCTGAGTGGGGAGCATGTGTTTGTTTGCAATAAACTCCTGCCTTGTTTGAACTCCTCTGGTCCGCAGCCTCATTCTTTGATTACATGAGACACGACCCCTGGGAAGAATTCCTGCTCACTGGTTTCCCTATCACAACCACAGGTGATGGTGCCTGGCAAGCCTCATGGAGTAAAGCTGTCTCCCCCCCCCCCAGCCCCCTCCAGACTTAGTGCACAGCCAGTCCTTCACTGAAGGCACTTAGATGGCAGTCAGTGAACTCAGGACCCCTGGCCTGACATCCCCCTACACATACCTGCATTCTCAGTGGGGGTGCCTTTATTCTAAAGCCTGTTTCTGGAAAACCTTCAGAAAAGGCCTTCCTCAGGTGTTTGCCAAAACCTCTTGATGGGGTTGGAAGCACTTTCTCTCTCCTCTGACTCAATATTCAGTTCTTTTCAACCCCTGGCCCTTTCCTCTCGACCTCTCATGGTCCCCAGATCCAGAAAGCTGCAGGAGCTTTTTGTTCAGGGCTCCATTGACAGTGAGATGCTCCCCACATCTGTGCTGATCCACTTGACCCTCAACCTGTGTGCCATTCATAGGGGAAAACAGAACAAAGCCATTGGCACTTTCTCTGATTTAACCTCTTGCTTATACTGTCAGAGGAAGTTATTAAAGTCTTGACTGCTACTTTGCCCAGCCAGTGTGGCTCAGTGGTTGAGTTGACCTATGAACCAAGAGGTCACCAGTTCGATTCCAGGTCCGGGCAACAGCCCGGGCTTGCGGGCTAGATCCCCAGTAGGGGGCATGCAGGAGGCAGCAGATCAATGATTTTCCCTCATCATTGATGTATCTATCTCCCCCTCTCCCTTCCTCACTCTCTAAAATAAATAAAAACATTTCAAAATAATAAATCTTGACTGTTACTTTCATTTTGGCTTGTTTTTATTTGACTACTCCAACACCTAGCAACTTAGCTCTTTTCAGCTCAGCTAAAGTGACAGTTTTGGTAAATAACTGAGGTGGTATTACAAGTCAATGAATTATTCATTAAATGATGCTATGACAACTGGTTCTCCATATGGGAAATAAGACAAAATTTGATCCCTAATTCAAGTGGTGTGACAGGAAATGTTTAACAACCCATACATATTCTGGGGGTGAGAAGAGAGGACCTGATTTTTAGCTCTTGCCAATTTCTGTGGTGTAAAGACTTCCACCAGAGGTAATCCAGCTACTGCTGTGATGTCATGAAAAGTAGAATTGGGAAGAGGAGTACCCAATCACTCTTGCAAGCTGATTCAAGCACAACACTGCGACCCCACACAATACACAAAATACTAATTTCAGAGAGAGTGTAGATCTAAATGTGAAAAGTTAAACCTTAACACTTACAGAAAAAAGAGATAAGATCATATAACAAGTGGATGAGGAAGAATTTCATAGTAAGATCAAAATAAGTACAAACTTTTTTCACACTATTAAGGCACATCGGTAATAGTGAATATTTACTTGTGTTTTCCAACTTTGAGTATTCTATGTTATTTTAAATCACCAAGGCAAAATCCTAGCACTTAAAATTATATAACGACATGAATGAATGAAGAGATATATTTTTAATGCACACCTTTAACTTCACACTTAGAACAGATAGGTGTAGGCTAGTGTTTAGAAGATAGTCTTCAAAAACCAGGAAAACCACCTCACTACAACAGCCTTATTCTTGCTGCATTTCATCATTTTCTCAAGCTCATTTTCCATTACATTCTCAATTCACACCCATCCTGCAATCAGTAAATGTAATTATTAATTTTCAAATAATGGGGAAAGTACATAAAATGAGCCTAAAAAACAAACAGCTTCTGTAACTAATGAAATGATAATGCTAGTGCAGGGTGGTAACAAGATTGTAAGAATTATTTCAATAATTATCAAATTTTATTCATTAAAAAGCATTATGTGTGAATGCATTTTATCATCACATTAGGGACTTTCATGAATAACTAAAACAAAAGGTGAGATGTATTAATAATTAATCACAAACATTGATCATAATAAACAACAAATAATTACAGTAACTGATAAATGTTGTACTCCCTCTGAATAAAATAGTTGAGTTCTGAACTTCCTCAGAAAGGCCTTTTCTTTTATTTTACTTACTATAAGCACATTAAATGCGGTATTTAATGATGGAATTATTATCATACATAAAGTGTATCATGGTGAGACATTTACTAGTATCAAAAGTAAGTTCTTGAATGAATGAAGGAAAGAGTTGACATTCCTATAAGAGGGAATGGAAAGTTATAAAGAAGGCCATCATTTTAGATGAACTCTCTTTTTTGGTTCTGTTTGATTCTCCCCTCACAGCTATGTCGAGCAAAGCCATAAATGGGAGAAAATACTTTATTCAGTCTCTTCATTCTTGGATGGGAAAGAAAATCACTGAAATGGAACCAATACCCTCTGCAAGTTCACCAGCTAGGACACTATTCTGCCTTCCTCTTGCAGTCACATACTAAATGCATATCAGAAGACCAGGGTCAATATACAGTTCACCACTGTGGTTCACAAACATGTCTGTGCATAAATATCTTGGGGTTGCTGGGCCTCATACAAAGGACATTGATTTAGCATATAGTATCCAGAAATCTATATTTTCTTTCTTTTTAAAAATTTTATCTTTATTGTTGAAAGTATTACAGATGTCCACTTTGGTGTTTTTTGTGTGTATGTGTGTTGTTTTTCCCCATTGACACCCTCCTCCCTGCACCCACCCCTTCCAAGCCTTTGACACACTATTGTCCATGGGCTATCCATATATGCATATAAGTTCTCTGGTTAATATCTCCTGCCCACACTCCTGCCCACACCTTGCCTCTGAAATTCATCAGTCTATCATGGTTCCATTTCTCCAGATCTATTTTGTTCATCAGTTTATTTTGTTTATTAGATTCCACATATGAGTGAGATCATGTGATACTTATGTTTCTCTGACTGGCTTATTTCGCTTAGCATAATGCTCTCCAGGTCCATCCATGCTGTTGCAAATGGTAACAGTTTCTTCTTTTTTACCACTGTATAGTATTCCATTGTGTAAATGTACCACAGATTTTTATCCACTCATCTACTGATGGGCACTTAGGCTGTTTCAAAATCTTAGCTATGGTGAATTGTGCTGCTATTAACATAGGGGTGCATATATTCTTTTTGATTAGTGTTTTCAGGTTTCTTAGGGTATATTCTTAGAAGTTGGATCACTGGGTCAAATGGAAGTTCCAGTTTTAATTTTTTAAGGAAACTCCACACTGGTTTCCATAATGGCTACACAAGTCTGCATTCTTACCAGCAGTGTACTAGGGTTCCCTTTTCTCCACATCCTTGCCAACTTTTATTGTTTGTTTGTTGATTTGTTGATGATAGCCATTCTGACGGGTGTGAAATGATACCTCATAATCATTTTAATTTGTTTCTCTAAGATTATTAATGGCTTTGAGCATGTTTTCATGTCTCTTGGTCTTCTCTATGTCCACTTTGGAGTAGTGTCTGTTTAGGTGCTTTGCCTATATTTTAAAAATGAATCTTTATTGTTGAGATTATTACAGAGGTCTCTCTTTCCACCACCACCCCATAGCTCCCCTCCACCTGGTTCCCATAGTGCCCCAGGCCCTTGACAACCTATTGTCTGTGTCCATAGGTAATCCATATATGTATATAAGATTTCTGTCTAATCTCTTCCCACATCCCGCACACCTTTTCCCCTCAGAGAATTGTCAGTCTGTTCCATTTTCATGCTCCTTTGACATAATTTCATCAAATAGGGTTTCAATATCTTGCACTCTCTCTTGTCTTCTGGCATCCCCATAATGTACGCTTGAAGTTGTCCCAGGGGCTCCTTACACTATCTTCATATTTTTTAATTCTTTTTTCTTTTTGCTCTTCTGGTTGGGTGTTTTTTGCTTCCTCATAGTTCAAATCATTGATTGGATTCTTGGGATCCTCTAGTCTACTGTTAAATCCCTCTATATTATTCTTTATTTCAGCCAGTGTATGCTTAATTTCTGACTGGTCCTTTTCTATTTTTTTGGCATTCTCACTAAGATCCTTGAAAGTCTCACTAAGTCCCTTGGAGGTTTCTAGCAGACTCTTGAGTAACCTTATAACCGTGGTCTTGAACTCTA
>NW_006287806.1:682061-683569 GCF_000327345.1 Myotis davidii
TGTCAGTCCTGCAACCCAGGAGGTCCCAGCATGGGAACAATGACCAGCTGTGAGCACCTCCATCTGAAAGAAAGCCACCCCTGAGTTCCTGCCCCAATGCCAGATAATCCACTTTATCCTCATATGTGTATGGATCACCCAGAGCCTCGCTTGGCACTGGGGCTCAGAGGAAGCAGGAGCATGTAAATTTTCTTTGTGGTGCCAGCCTTTTAAGAGGAGCAGCCTGTGTGTCACTGAGCCCCAATTCTCACTGGTTTTCACAGCCGCTAGTTCTTATTGCCTGTAGAGACTTCTTTTCCCAGCTCTGGGACCCTGGGCTGGGGGTCTGGTGTGGGGCTGGGACCCCTTGCTCCTCCAGGTGGCCTCTGCAGAGGCGACCTCCCTCCTAATTAACAAAGCAGCACACATGGGTGCTGGACCAACTCGTTCCATACCTCTGCCCCTCCTACCAGTCTCAGTGTGTTTTCTTCTTTACTTCTCTAGTTGTGGTACTTTCATTCAACCCGCTTTCCAGTGGTTCTGGATGATGGTTGATCTGTATTTTAGTTGTAATTTTGATATGGTTGTGGGAGGCAGTGAATACAGGCATTTGCCTACACAGCCATCTTGGTTCTCCTCCTTTGCCCATTTTTAATTGGACTGTTTTTCTTCATTTTGCTAAGTTGTATGAATTCCTTATATATTTTGGAAATTAACCCCTTACTGTCTGTATCATTGGCAAATATGCTCTCCCATGCTCTCTTTTCACTTTGTTGATGGTTTCTTTTGCTGTGCAGAAGCTCTTTTTTTTTCTGTTGGGTTGGATGGTTTAATAGTATATAAATAGCAATTTTTCACAAATTAATCTTTACTCATACAATCTATTCAAAAGCTACTCTAAAATTTATATGGAGAAATAAAATTTTATAAATAGCTGAGTCAATTTTACATTGAAATAAGTGTATTTTATATTGCATATTATGCACTATGTTACCCTTAAAAAAATAACATATGGAGTTTTACTCTACCAGATATTAAATAATACTAAAGAGCCATAGTAAAATTAAAATGGTGCTTGCCAGGGGCGGGGGGTGGAGAAAGGGGGATGGTCAAAAGGTAAAAGTTTTCAGCTATCTACACTAATAAAAGAGGAACATGGTAACTGGCATACGACCGCAACCCTTTTCATTGGCTAATCAGCGAGATATGCAAATTAACTGTCAGCCAAGATGGCGGCCAGCAGCCAGGCAGCTTGGAACTAACATGAGGCTAGCTTGCCTCAGTGACAGAGGAAACCAACGTTCCCCGCCTGCGGCTGCAGGCCTCTGAGCAGGCAGGTTAAGAAACTCTGTAACAAATACCGCCAGACTTCAGCCAGCAGATTCGCAACATTGTAAGCAAAGGCCAGAAACCTACTTTCAGCCGCGGAGGCCTAAGAGCTGGAGCCAAGCCCCAGAGCTAAAGCTGGCCCAGAATAAAAAAAGAAAAAAAGAAAAAAAAGGAGCAGTTGGGAGCTTCAGTCACCCCAA
>NW_006287806.1:683660-692492 GCF_000327345.1 Myotis davidii
ACTCTAAATCCAGGAGCTGCCCCCTGGTGGGCATTGTGCTCCCACAGGGGGAGTGCCACTCAGCCAGAAGCCCTGAGCTATACTCACAGCTGGCGAGTGCAGTGGCAGTGGCGGGAGCCTCTCCCACCTCTGTGGTAGCCCTAAGGATATCTGACTGATGGCTTAGGCCCTGTGGGGAGTGGGCCTCAGCCAACAGGTCGTTATCTCCCGAGGGATCCCAGACTGCGAGAGGACACAGGCTGGGCTGAGGGACCCCCCTACCCACCGAGTGCACAAATTTTTGTGCACCGGGACTCTAGTCTATATAATAAAAACCCAGTGGTCATAACACCGTAACGACCAAAGACCAGTCACAAGGAGGCTGAGTGCACAGCAAGGCGTGTGTGGGTGGGCGGGGCCACACAATTTTATGTGCTGGGCTTCTAGTATGATAAATAAGTTTTAAGGATCTAATATACAGCATGGTAATAATAGTTAATAAGTAATACCATATTATATACTTGAAATTTGCTGAGAGTAAATCTTAAGCATTCTTTTCACAAGAAAAAAACTATATAAAGTGATAAATATGTTAATTAGTTTAATTATGGTAATATTTCATAATGTATATGTACATCAAATCATGACATTGTATACTTTAATTACATAAAATTGTTTTTGGTCAATTATTCCCCAGTAGAGCTGGTGAAAGATTATTTTAAAAAGCCATAGTAACAAAAACAACTGATTTTGGTGCAAGAATAGGCAACTAGGCCAATAAAACAGAGTTCAGTTCAGAGACAATCCCATGCATGTATGAGAATTTAGTTGTAGAGCACAATTCATAAATCAAAGGGCAAAGGATGAATTACTTACTAGATGGAGTTGGGTCACCTTGTGGAAGAAAATCAAGCTAAATTCTTATTTAATCACATATACATAACTGGATTCTAGATAAATTAAAAACTTTAGTTTGAATGGTAGTGTTTGAAAATTAATAGAAAAAATATAATAGAATATTTTTAACCTAGAGTTAAGGAAAGACTTCTTAAATCATAACAATCACAAATCCTAAGACAAAAAAATTCCAATAAATTATATCATCTTACCATAGAGGATTTCTGTTCAATAAAAGGCCCAATGATAAAATTAATAGATAGCCAACAGAAGAGAAGAAGGTACTACTTGCAATGTCTAAAGCAAACCAAAGATGAATATATAGAATGTACAATGAATTCCTACAAAATCAACAAGGGAAAGACAGCTACTTCCACAGGAAAAGAACGTGGTCAGAATTATGTTCATTTTGTATATGGGGGAAGTGGGGCTCCAACAAGTTGCTGAAGCATGAATGTTCCTACTTCCCCTTGCTCCTCAATGTAGCAGACAGAAGCACAATGTCGGTGGCACTGAAGTAATGCTGAAGGTGCTAGCATTACACTCTCCTTCTCTGGGCCTCAGTTTCCTAAAGTGTAAAGTATAAAATATGGACTAAATACTCTCCAAGATTCTTTGGAGGGTATATTTTGCAGGCAGAGACAACAGGATTTGCTGATGCATGCAAAGGTAAGGTCTGAAAGATGCAAAGGCATTAGGGATGACTTCAAAGTTTCAAGCCCAGTGACTGGAAGGATGGATTTGCATGAGATTTGCACGAAAGGCTGCAGGTGTGAGTGGAGGAAGATCGGGTGTTATCTGGGACATGTTGAGTTTGTCATTTAACACTGAGCAAGCCACTTAATTACTCTGTGGCGAGCCAGCACGGCCATGGCATACTCAGCCCCACATTGGGTGCCTTATGTGCTGCACCAGCTCAGCCAGGTTCAGTGAGCCTGAGAGGGGGCGGTGAAGGATGGAGAAAATACAGACAAGAGAATGAAAGCTGGATCTAGGTGGGACGCTGTCCTCTCTGATGGACAGCTAGCAACAAGACTGCGGACTACAAGCTGTGTCTTTATTTTATAGTCAGATTCCACAAGGCAAAGTAAGGGCATGGTCAAGATGTTCACAACATTCTCATGGGTTTTGATCCTAGTCAATCACATGCACCTAAACTCTATCAAGCCCACATCATTCAGGCATGTGTAGTCCCATTTGTTTATTTTCCCCTTTCCATTGTCCTAGGAGATGTATTGGTAAACCTATTGCTACAAGAGATGTCTGAGATGTTGCTGCCTATGGTTTCTTCTAAGATTTTTATGGTTTCACAACTTACATTTAGGTCTTTTATCCATTTTGAGTTTATTCTTGTGCATGGTGTAAGAAAGTGGTCTAGTTTCATTTTATTTTGCATGTAGCTGTCCAGGTTTCCCAACACCATTTCTTGAAGAGACTATCTTGACTCCATTGCATGTTCTTGCCTCCTTTGTCAGATATTAATTGAGCATAATGGCTTGTTTTAATTTCTGGGATCTCTCTTATGTTCCATTCATCTATATGCCTGTTCTTATGCCATCAATGTTTTGTAGTTTTCTGAGTACTGGATTTTTTTTACCTCCTTAGTTAAATTTATTTCTAAGTGTCTTAATTTTTTGTTGTAATGGTAAATGGGATTGTTTAAGTTTCTCTTTCTAAGAGCTCTTTATCGGTATATAAAAACGCCATTGATTTCTGGGGGTTAATTTTCTATCCTTTTATGTTGCTGAATTCCATTATTAAATCTAGTTTTTTGGTGGAGTCTTTAGGGTTTTCTATGTACAATATCATGTCATCTGCAAATAATTATAGTTTTACTTCTTTTCCAATTTGGATGTCTTTTATTTCTTCTTGTCTGATTGCTGAGGCTAGTACTTCCAGTACTATATTGAATAACAGTTCCTAAGAACAGGTTTTAGTTTTTGCCCATTGAGTATGATGTTCACTGTAGGTTTGTCATATATGGCCTTTATTATGTTGAGGTATGATCTCTCTATTCTCACTTTACTGAGAGTTTTTTATCAAAAAAGGGTATTGGATTTTGTTGGATGCTTTTTCGGCATCAATTGATATGATCATGTGATTTTTGTCAGAAATCTGCATTTTCAGTTCATGCTTTCCTTCAAAATATTTCTGAATCAGCCCACCTGTAAATAGACTAGCATTTGAAACCCAATGCTAAAGTTTTTTGTGCACTATTTGTGTGTACTGGGTAGAGGATTTAGGGCAGAATGCGTTTGTGCATTCACATTAAGAAGTGGGAGCAAAAGAATATATGGTAGATATCCTTTGTTTTCTTGTACAGCTTGTTTCTTTGTTTTCCTATATGGTAGATATCCTTTGCTTATATGGTGTATATCCTTTGTTTTCTTGTAATTAGCTTTATGGTCCAAAGAACAAAATAAAAGATAAATATGCTTTGTGATTATAGTATTCCATCTACCATTGTCCAAGTGGATGTTTTAACATTCCATCCGTTCAACCATCTACTTTACCTTCTAAGTAAACTCTTAAATCTGTCTACTTATCTGAATTTTCACTTCCAATATTCCAGCCCAGACTGCTCTCAATTCCTGTCTGGACTCCTACAACAACCTCACAACTGATCTCCCTTCTCCTATACTTCCTTCCTTCCAATATAGTCTCCATATTCCTGCAATAGTATAAATTCATTTTTTTTACAAGGTCCTTAAAGAGCTGGTTCAATTTACCTCTCCAATATCTCTTCTTCATACCCTCTCTTTGTTCTCCATGTTTAGCTTTCTGCAACTATTCCAGTGTTACAACTCTGCTATGAAAACTCTCCTGAATTCCCATTCTTATGTATCTCTTCACCTGGTGAACTCTACTTATCCTTCAGGTCAACTTTTCAAGTGTGTTCTGATATCTGCATATCTTGTATTTCAAAATTTCTAGATGAGGGTTTTAGCTTTTAACATTTTAATGTAAATGACAGGTTGACAAATAAATAGTTCTGTAAAAAAAAAGCAGAAAAGTTCAGAAACAACAGGCTTGGTGCTAATGCCAATTATTCATGTCCCAAACTCCTGTCAAAGGAGTGGTCCTGATAATACCTACGTCAGTTAAAAAAATTCATATTCTTAATAACTTGTCATCTTATATACACATGTCAAAAACACATCTTGAACCCCGGCCAGTGTGGCTCATTTGGTTGAGTGTTGTCCTGTGCACCAAGAGTTCACAGGTTTGATTCCAGGGTTGGGGCATATGCCCAGTTTGTAGGCTGGATCCTCAGTAGGGGGCTTGCAGGAGACAGAAGATCGATGTTTCTCTATTGTTGATGTTTTTTTCTCTGTTCATCTCCCTTCCTCTCTCTTTAAAATCAATAAAAACATTTAAAAAACATACATTTCTTACAAGTGAAAATATTCTTTAAAAAAAATCTTGAAAGACCAAATTATATTCTTACTGATTACTTCATGCTGGCACATCTATAAAATGTCTTCTCTATAATATGGAGTACTCCCAAAGGAGTACCATAGAGGAAAATACCTCTATGGTATTTTCTTATCTCTTAAGACTGCTTTTTTTGTTTGTTTTTTGGTGATCAGAAAAAAGTAGGCTAAATTATGTATCTAAAACATTTTGAAATTTGCCAACCCATCTGTTCCAGTAGAAATTTCAACACAGCTATTTTTAAATAAAGGCAATCTATAAAATGACTTATACCTTAAATCAAAACAGAAAACTTCAACATCCAATATAGGTATATTGGCATCATGCAAAATCAGAATAAAAAGAAGAAAATATAAGTACTATGAAAATCATTGTAGAAAATTATCATCACCCTGTTGAAATATTGCACTGCCTGGTGTGATTGATACAGATTATCAATTGGAAACAGAGTTGCTGCTCCTCAAAACAGAAGATGTTTGGAGACCAAAGGATTTTTTGAGTGACGCTTAGTACTCCCATACAGCGGTCTAATTTTGTAAGATATCAAAAAAAAAAAAAAAAAGAAAAGAAAAGAAAGAAACCAATACCGACAGTGCCACTAAGAACTGAGACTCCTCTGGAATAAATTCTTAGCTAACTTCACCACCAAGTAACCATGGCCAGCAAAAGATTTTGTTGACAGCATATGGACATGAAATGGGTAATAAAGAAATGAAGTTCTAAATTAAACTATGAGTTGTGGAAATGAATACTGCAGTAGACATAAAGTCTGTGGTGTTGTGTTGTCGTTATTTTGTTTTGGTTTATTTTTATCTCTTTCCTTCTCCTATTATATGAAGTATTAGTGTTTGTTTTTTATATTTTTCTTGATTTCAGAGAAGAAGGGAGAGGAAGAGAGAGATAGAAACATGAATGACAAGAGAGAATCATGGATCAGCTGCTTCCTGCAGGTCCCCCACTGGGGATGAAGCCCGCAACCTGGGCATGTGCCCTGACAGGAACCAAACTGTGATCTGCTGGTTCATCGGTTGATGCTCAATCATTGAACAACACCGACTGGACAGTGGTTGGTTTTTAACCTTACGGTTTAGTCTTAAGGCTGAAGGATATAGAAAGTGGAATGTGGCTACACTGGAAAAGGCATTAAGACCCTCCAGAGATGGGTATAGTGACTGATAGGACTTCAGGTCTCCCTTTGTTTGTATGAGGGATACCCGCTATAGGTTAGGTGCAATAGATGTTTGCTATTGTTGATGCTTAGAAGTTTAAACAGAAGCTTGTACATGGATGCTATTTGCCAAAGGAGAGGTCTGTGATCAATATTGTATGCTAACTTTTGGCAACCTTTATATCAGCTTTTCTGTGCTAGCCCCTCCATTGCAAGAGCTTGAAACATTGGAATGGCATTTCCCAGATTACTAGACATCCACCCTTTTCTATATTATATAGTTTATAAATTATATGCTTTCACATGAGGTGTGGAAGAGGGCAGCAAAAGCCATGTTCTTCCACTGATAGCAGTAGGAGGCAGATGTTTGGACTTCCCTGATTTCAGTTGCTTGAAGACGTTTCTGTGTTGTCCTGCTATTCGTCTTTCTCAGGATTGAAGAGGAGCTGTGAAATCTCCAAAGGATTCCTTCAGTTCCCTAATTCCGCATGGTAGTATCTCTCTGATTCTCTGTGGCAGTGAGCCTGAAAGCACATTACCTGTGACATTCAGTCCTCCACCTTTCCAGTGATTTTGTCATTCCTTGGGAAAAATCTTTCTCCCTGGTATAACTAATGTGATTTCCTGTTTTTCAGATTGAATACTGACTCATTTTGATTTTAAGTTCACTACTGTTTAGAACCAAAGAACAAGTTACAGGAGACAAAATATATTATATAAATAGATGCTGGAAACATACTTTAAGTGAAATAAATGAACATCTTAATAGATTATAGTTAAGAGCTCATCAACAAGAAAGCACAAAATGATAGGCAATGTTTGACATTTAATGTCACCAACTTAATGAAAAGTGAATGATGAAAACAGCAAAGCTGAGATTACAACATCTTTTTTTCTGGAAATAGTCAACTAAAATATGTCGAAACTTTCTGGTTCCATAATGACCTCATAAGTAAAAAAAAAAAAATGGCTCCCAAGAAAAATCTGTTTTATACACTATGGATTTTCAACAGTCATATACTGACTAGATACAAGCACTGTCTCTTATATATGAGTTTCTCTTTTCCTTCCACTAGATTTGAATTAATATTATGATCTTGTACATAGTCCTCTTGAGCCCCAAGTTCTGATATTCAGAAAGCTCATAAACCTTCAGGGTGCTTCAGAGATGCCGGACAGATAGCAATGGCATTAAAAAAAAGTTGAAAATAATTCAAGAACATCACACTGAGCATAATATTCTTTAGTTCTCATTCAATTTGTTTGCAAATTATTAGGGATGAGGTGAAAAGTTATTGTAGCATAATATTTCTTTGGTCTAGTACTACACTTCTACTTAATCATTTAATTTTTTAATTAAGGTTCTCTAGGGTATAATTATATTGTGAATGATAGATATAACATATCATTCAATAGATTAGAATAAATCTAACCATATAACTTTACCTGGAATCTTTAGACCTTATTGTACTAATGCTTACACTGTTGTTTAATTGATCATTGCCATATTCAGTCTTATTATTTAATTAAGTGTGAGTAATGCTGTATCTTGTCAACAACATGCACATAATGCACAACAACTATGACCTTTTCCCTTATTTTCTTTCTCACATAATTTCTGTTTCAGGATAAATATAAGTCATAGCAGGCAGTAGATCTATAAACATCACCATGCTACTCTCAGGAGCTTTGAGGCACTGAGCCTTTACATTTTCTTCCACTGACAACCTAGCTGAGGTGCCAAGAACTAAACCGATTGGTCTATCTTTGCTACCCTGAGTCTCTCCAAATTGGTAATTTTCATAACCATACTAACACACAAAATACTATTTTTATATGTAGTTTTAAATTATATATAAACAAATTAAATAGGGAATTCAATAACTACAATTTACTACCTTCTACTTTATACAAAATTCGGTAGTGTCTTATACACCCTTATTATCATACTTATTACTCACAAAAGAGTTTGGAAAAGGCATAATGATTTACACTTTATAAATAAAGAAGCTGAGGTGGGATCAACTTAAATTACTGTTTCACTGATCAGGTTTAGAATCTAGGTCTATCTTAAGTCAAATCCCTGCACTTGATACTGCTTTAAAATGCCAGTTTAGGCGGGGCCAGTATGGATCAGTTTGTTGAGCATCATCCCATTCACCAAAGGGTTGCTGGTTCGATTCCTGGTCAGGGAGACCAACAAGTGATGTTATTCTCTCACATTGATGTTTCTCCCTCTCCCTTCCTCTTGCTCTAAAATCAGTAAAAACATTTAAAAAATAGTGTCAGTTTATAGTAGTATAAGCCATACTGATGGAATCAAGTTCTAGTATAGCCAGCTGCACAAATGATTTAAATGAGGATATAAATGACAACTTCATATCATCCTAGATAATAAAGAGGTAATATGCAAATTAACCCTCATGCCTTCACAGGATGGCTGCCTACAACCAGGCAGGCAGGGGGGTTAGTGAGGGGCAACCAAACAACTGAACAAGCAGGCTGCATGGGGTGACCAGGATGGCAGGGGGGTTAGTGAGGGACGACCGAATGACTGAACAGCAGGCTGCATGGGGCAACCAGGCAGGTGGAGGGGTTAGTGAAGGATGACCAAACAACTGAACAGCAGGCTGTATGGGGCAACCAGGCTGGTGGGGGGTGCTGTGAGGGGTGACCAGGTTACCAGGCTGGCAGAGGGGGGCAGTTAGGGGCAACCATGCCAGCAGGTGTTGGGTGCAGTTGGGGGCGATTAAGCTGGAAGGGAGGGGACAGTTGGTGGTGAACTGCCCAACAGCGAGGGGCAGTTAGGGGCAATCAGGCCGGCATGCAGAGGCAGTGAGGGATGATCAGGCTGGCAGGGCGGGAGGGCAGTTAAGGGCAACCAGGCAGGCAGGCAGGTGAACGATTAGGAGCCAGCAGTCTAGGACTGTGAGGGGGATGTCTGACTGCCAGTTTAGGTCCAAGGAGTCCCGAATTGGAGAGGGTGCAGGCTGGGCTGAGGAAACCAACCCCCCCGATGCACAAATTTCATGCACTGGGCCTCTAGTCTATCTATATATATAAAAGGCTAATATGCAAAGTGCCCCCTTGGGAGATCAAGACCCCAGCTGGCAGTTGGAAGTAAGGCCCCACTTGGCAGCCGGAAGGCCCCAATCAGCCTTGATCGCCGGCCAGGCCGAGGGACCCTACCCATGCATGGATTTCGTGCACTGGGCCTCTAGTAATAAGAGAATATTACAAACAACTTCATGCCACTACATTTGAAGGTTAGAGAAAATGGACAAATTCCTAGGAAAAAATACAATTTACACAAAATAAAACAAAATCCATATAGTTTAATAATAGAAAAAATG
>NW_006287806.1:693156-711931 GCF_000327345.1 Myotis davidii
GCAAGAAAGCCTCATTTTCGCTTCAGCTGCCTGGCTGCCGTCTGCCATCTTGGTTGGCAGTTAATTTGCATATCGCCCTTATTAGCCAATGGGAAGCGTGTCGGAGGTATGGTTAATTACCATGTTTGTCTATTATTAGATAGGATACTATATTATTAGAAGAAATACTTTCTGGTTTGGGGAATCTAAATCCATGAAAATTTATAGGAAATAGTAGCTGACTTCCCTTAAGTCAGTTTTTTTCCAAATGTGAAATAACTACTTGTTTCAGACTTCCCTAGTTGTGAGGCCTGGGATTTTAAAAGCTCCATAAGTGATTCTTATGAGTTTGAAAACCACTGCTCAAGGCTTATATTTTGCTCCATAAATGCCATTTCTAAGTGCCTTCAGATATTTGTTAAAATACCTTATAATGACTTGTTGTTGTTTAATCCTTAAGTGATAGAAGTAAAAAGACTAAAAGTAAAGTCCATCAAGAGGATGTGGCAGTAACTGACAACTGTAGTCTAGGGGCACAAAAAGGTGATACTT
The DNA here is from genome assembly GCF_000327345.1 of Myotis davidii. NCBI lineage: Eukaryota > Metazoa > Chordata > Mammalia > Chiroptera > Vespertilionidae > Myotis > Myotis davidii. The sequence goes on from NW_006287806.1 coordinate 693,688, forward strand.
TCTTGGGGGGGTGGGGGGTGGACAATTCTCACATTTAAATCTGACTTTCATGATTCAAAAGTATTTCTAGTGCTTTGTTCCTCTTTTTCCACCTAATTAATCCCTCCATTCATTTGTGGTAATGGTGGTGCTGCTTTGAAGATGTGCAAATGACCCCAGAGTACTTCTTTATGAAATGATGCAGTTTTTCTGATAACTGGCCTTCCATTCCCTTCAGTCCTTCCCATATCCAATCTTCAGAAAATCATCATTCACCAACTTCTGCATCAGTTGGGCCTTTTAATGCTATAAGTAACAGAGAACATAATTCAAACTCTTTAAACAAACAAGGGGATTTATTTCTTCATATAACTGCAAGTCTAAAGGGAGGAGAGTCTTGAGGTGTGATTTAATCAGCATTTCTCTCAGGCTCTGTCCTTTGCAGCCTGCCAACTTTCTGACTTCATGGTGGTAAAACGGCTATGACAACCCCAGGCTTCACAATGCAGAGTATTTTCCAAACAAAAAATGATTCTTGTGTCACAGCATTTCCCCTTGATTGAGTCAGCTTAGGTTACATGCCCTGAACCAAAGAATGTGGACAGAAGGTAGACAATTCTCATTGGCATAAACCGAAAATGAGATTGTAAAGATTTCATGGGAGAGGAGTTTTGTACCAGAAATCTGGATTTTTAGTCTTTTTTAAATATATTTTTATTGATTTCAGAGAGGAAGAGAGAGATAGAAAAATCAATGATGAATTGGTATCATTGATCAGCTGCCTCCTGCACGTCCCCGCTGGGGACCGAGCCACAACCCAGGCATGTGCACTTGACCGGAATTGAACCTGGGATCCTTGATTCCATAGGCTGATTCCTATCCACTGAGCAAAACCAGCTAGGGCTGGATTATTAGTCTTGTTTTACTGATTCAAATTGGGTGTCTCTGTATTTACTGGTAATATGTTCAACTATATGCTTGAGTTGTCTGGCATCAAAATCAACCTCACATAAAATGCTAGTTTCACATAATTTTCTCTTCTTCATTCCATCCATATCCAGGTCCTTAGTCTTTGACAATAACCTACTAGGTCTGTACTTGGATCTAACCTCTATTGTAATGATCTGTCACAAAAACCCAAATTCTGCTATCCCCAACTGAGAAATTAAAGTCAAGACTTCAATTTTTGTTTCTCTGGATCCTTTCTGCAATACCAATGTCAAAAAACACAGTTTCCATATTTGCTTCACAAATGACATGAAAGATAGCTTTCATGAGACTGCATTGTGAGAACACTGCCTTTCTATTTATTTTAAATAACATTTGCTGTTTTTACTTAATTTTAACCATAGATTTATCTTCCATGATCAGCATTATGTAAATAAGATAATATGCGTCTACAACCTTCTTTTTAACTGCAATATTAGAATCCATTTGAAAACTGGGTCTTTAAAAAAAGTATCTAAAATTGATTATACTATAGGCAGCAAGATAATCTAATGTAAATTCAACACTCTAGTTTAGGGGTATGAAATGAAGAATTTCCATTATACAAGAGGACTTAAAGAATAACTAGCAAGGATGAAAATGCACAAGAAGGATAAGTAAACAAGAGCATTATTATGCAGACATTTATGAGCCATTAAGCATAATCATAGCTAGGGAAATAGCTTTCTGTTCGCTAGTGATAACCACTCTAAACTCTGATACATAATACTCTCAATGACAAATACAAGAATGTTTATATTACAAACAGAATGAAATATCTTTGCATGATATGATATGCGAAGCAAAAGAATAACAATGTCCATTACTAATGTACTTCTGATCTATCAAGGGGAAAATGATTGAGTAATACTCATTACATTAAGAAGTACAAGGTAAAAGATATTTGAAAACTGTAGTTTTTATTGAAAAATTTATTTTAATGTCACTATTGCTATATACTTCAGAAGACAAAGTCTAAGATTCCAGTTGAATCAAATTATCAAAGTTTTATAGGCTGTGGTCATTTCATACACGAACACCCCCTGACTTCAATCAGAACCATCATGGGTAAGACCACAGCAAGATATGCCCCTCATTCTTTTTTCCCCCTCGACACTAAATTTAATGACTATCAATTCAAAGGCAATAAACAATCACACTTTTATGTAGCTGCATTATATAGACAATTTATGAAGATATTTCAACTTTAAAATGAATTTGTATCCTTTCTTTTAATCTCTATCAATAAGAATGTGCAAATACTTTAAAAATTCAACATTAAATCAACTGTGTGTTGATTTATTTTCTGAAGCTGCAAGGGCCTCAATAGCACCCTTTAAGAGAATAACTTGCTAAAAGAACTATGTTCAGATTCAAAATTTAATGAGTAGAAGCAAGTTACATTTTTGTTTTTTGATAAGTAATGAGCTATTTCCAGTCAATAAAGAGTTTTTATACTATTTCTTACTTAAAATTCTTCCCAGCAAGATCATCCTAAAAAATATACAGTAAATGTTTCCTTTAATTCATTGGAATGTAACCAAGTAAATGACAAAGTGTAACCCATTGCTCAGAAATGGAATTGTTATTCAAGTTCACAGAAAAGTACATAATGATAATATCCCCTCTTACCTCCTAGCTTACCACACAAATGAGAACACATAAAAAGGTAGTCGCCATGTTGAATTAGTGCCAGAGAAATATTGCCATTTTTCAAATATGAATTACATCTGTTTCAGGCAAAATGGTGTGTACCAACACAAATAAAGCTTTTGAATTGATTAACTTGCCTATGTTTTACCAGTATATTTTTCAAATATATAGTCTCACCAGAGAAAGAGTCTAAGATTATTTTTAGGATACCTTTAGTTTACTGCACCTTAAAACTTTCATTGTTCTAAAAAGTAAATATTAACCTGATAGAAGGCAGAATGCTCACAAGAATTTCTAATGTGAGGCAACAACCTAAAATGGATTCTTACATCCAGAGGTAATATTAAGCCCAATCATCGATGGATGGTATTTCTGGAGTAATTGATAGCCACCAGGTGGCATTAATGATATAGAACGCTCATCATCATCATTGTCGTCATCGTAGTACCTAACAGTCATTGAGTTCTTATGTATACAAGCACTGTATACACAAGTTAAGGTTTTTTGTTATTGTTGTTAGTTATGCTTGTTTTTTCTTATTTCATTTAATCCTCATGAACACCTTATGATCTAGGCATTAGTATTATCACCTTTTATGCATATGTAGAAGAAAATCAAGTCTTAGAATGATTAATAACTTGTTCAAGGCCATATAGTAAGTGCTAACGCCTGAATTTAAATCAAGGAAATTGGTTTCTAAAACATAACCTTTTAACCACTGAACTACAGCTGCTTACTATCAAGGATCCTACAATATTTATGAAAAGACAGAAGTAAAAAGACTAAAAGACATATACTCAGTTGCTTGAATTAAAAGCCTTGCAGTTAACATTTTCCTTTTCTCTCCTATGACACATCCATTTCCTAAGCACAGTTGCTGCTACCTAGAAATATATCTCAAATCTGCCTGTTTCTCTGTATCTCCACTACCATCACCCTGACTAGGTGACTTCTATGTAGTCTACTGCTACAGACTTGTAACTAGTCTCCTTGCTTCCACCTGTGATTTTTTAGCCCCAAAACCAGCATCTTAATAGGGAAACATTATAACCATTTTTACTAAAATCAACAATAATGTAAAGATTGCAAAGATGCCCACTACATCCTCTACTATTCAGCATTGTACAGAGGTATTACTCAATGCAATTAGAAAAAAAAGCTGTGAATTAGAAGTACTAAGAATTGAAATATAAGAAGAAAAAAATACCTGTATTTACAGATGACATGATAGCATATCTGGAAAAGTCTAGGGTGGGCAATGTAGGTTTACAATTGTTCATATGAAAAAAGACATTAATAAAGAAATAATAAGACAAGAATGACAAATTGTTTCGGATACTTACAACTGTAAACCTACTTTTGCCCACTCCTATATATTTCTTAAATACATGAAAAGATGTTCAAACTTACTCTTCATAATATAAATGCAAACTGGAAGTACATTGGGATACAGCAGGCCCTTGAATAATGTCATTTTATTCAATGTTCCATTTTGATATTCATGAGATGCCTTAGGAGCTTAAATCTTGTTAACATCAATTAGCCCATGGTAAAATTAGTTTCATTATATATCGTTCTGCTTAAAGTTGCAGAGCCTATCGACAGTGTTAATTGAGGACTTGCTGTACTATAATTTCATCTATCAGGTTGTCAAAAATTATTACCATGCATTATGTTGGTGAAGCTGTAGGAAACCTGTCACTCTCATTGTGGGAATGCAAACTCATGGGACAGTTAAGAGTGGGGCATTTGGTAATATCTAACAAACACTACAAATGCATTTCCCTTTAGACCCAGCAAGCCAAACTTCTAGGGCTTTACCCTAAAGATAAAATTCCAAAAATAGGAAAATACATAAGCATGAGGCTATTCATTGCAGTGTGGTATGCAACTGCAAAATAGTAGAAGCAATCTAAATGCTCATTCATAAGAAAGTGACTGAATAAATTACGTAAAGTGTAATGAGTAGCTATGGCATGCTAACTTTTATATAAGGGAAAAGGGGAACTAAAACAATATATATTCATTTACTCAATTATGTAAAAAAGAAACACAGGAAAGATAAGTTAGAAACAAATGATAGTTTTTACCTCCAGGGAGTGCATAGATATGCGGTGAAAAGGATTGGTAGTGATAATGCAAAGAGGGTCTGGAGTAACAGTTCTCTTACTACACATTTTTCTTCATAGTTTTAGAATCGCCAATATTTACAAAAGTAAAATTAATCAGAATAGAGAAATTAAAAACTAAAGCAGAGAATAAATGGGAAAAACCAAATTTAATAGTATTGCAAATAAATAACATCTCAACACTGAAGGGGATGGAGGAGAATGACTAACCCAACTAACTCATTAGTACAGCATTTTTACTGTACACCCTCAGGCTACAGTCCAAAAATCCCACTCTAAGAAAACACTGAATTTTAGGTAGAAGGTATGTTTTTCCCAGTGCTATGGGCTAGCAATTCTGAAACACTTCTGCATGTGTGTATAGTAGGTTTAAACAATGAGTGTAGCATATTGTAGAGAAAGGGAGACAGATTTCTTACTTTTTGAGGAGGGAGTGACAAATGTAGAAATAGTGGAGGTTGAAATTAGTTTTGTGCTTTTATATCAAAATCAGAATTGGAATTAATAGTTTGAGCTCATGGCTTGTCAGATAGATGACAAGTATATTGATGGGTTTTAGTTAGATATGTATATACAGTATGTGTGTGTATGTGGACTTATACACATATATGTATATATGTATTGCATATATGTATATATCTTCTATATATATAAAAGCCTAAGTGACCGAACAATAGAATGACCAGTCGACTTGGTCGCTATGTCACACACTGACCAGCAGGGGGAAGCGGCTCAATGAAGGAGCTGCCTGAGGTATTCTAATACCTCAGGGGTGGGAGGTGGCCCGGTGCCATGCTCAGTGTATTCAAGTTCACAGAAAAGTACATAATGATAAATATCCCCTCTTACCTCCTAGCCTACCACACAAATGCGAACACATTAAAAGGTAGTCGCCATGTTGTGTTCGTGCCAGAGAAATATTGCCATTTTTCAAATATGAATTACATCTGTTTCAGGCAAAATGGTGTGTAACTGACAGGCGGAGACCATAGAGGAGCGGCAGTGAGCCTACCAAGCAGCGGTGGCAGCAGGTGAAGCAGGGCTGGGATAAGCAGGAGCAGCAGGCAGGAGTGGCAGGCGGCATTGAACTACTGGTTTTGGCCTGATCCCTGCAGGCCACACCAAGGAACCCCACCGATGCATGAATCCATGCACCGGGCCTCTGGTATATATAGATATATGAATACATACATATACATATGCACATGTATACACACATACAAACACACACACATATACACATTCTAGCTTTTTCTACTGAAAGGAACTCAAGTAATGACATCTCAGCCCTAGCCGGTTTGGCTCAGTGGGTAGAGAGTCAGCCTGCAGACCAAAGGATCCCAGGTTTGATTCCGGTCAAAGGCACATACTTTGGTTTCAGGGTCCTCCCTGGCCCATGCCCTGGTCGGGGCTTGTGCAGGAGGCAACCAATCCATGTGTTCCTCTCACATGGATGTTTCTCTCTGTCTTTCCCTCTCTCTTCCATTCTGCCTAAAAATCAATGGAAAAATATCCTCAGGTGAGGCTTAACAACAACAAAATAAAAATAAATAAAAAAATAAAGTAATGGCATCCCAAAAGTAATGAGCACCTAGTATTCAAATCTTGGTCTCTACATATTAATCTCCATTGGAAGTACCACGGACTTCTAGAGAAATCACTGTTTGCAGGCCTGCTACAAGGAAAGTACAAGATTATCCTGGAGCAATACCTGTTGTGTCAGAAAGGAATGATGAGGTCATCTCAAAATGACACAGAAGGTAGCTTAAAGGGGTTCCCAATGGCCAAATCTGGGACAATTTGAGCATCAAATAAATAAAATGGTTAATAAACCACTGAATAAAATGAAAATGCATAAGTACATACTGCTATACATATGAATAAAAAAGAGGAGGGAAAGCTATTATTTATAGTATAATGTCAACTACTAAACATAAAAGTAATTATCCTATCTAATAAAAGGGAATATGCTAATTGACCCTCAACTGTCACAAAGATGGCAGAGCCCATAGCCAATAAATAGGGAATATGCTAATTGACTGCCATGCCCTCAAAGATGGCAGCACCCACAGCCACAAGACGGTGGTGCCCAGTCCCCAGCAAGGCCAGGCTTGCCTCCAGCTTGCCTCTGGAGTCCTCCAGTCCCCTCACCCTCCCAGCCGCCCAGGGTCGGCCCATGGCACAGGCAAGCCTCGATGGCAGCTGCCCAGCCACCCAGGACCCCCAAGGCTCAGGTAACCAGGGCTGGCAGAGGCTTGCTCTGCTGGTAGTGGCAGCAGCAGAGGTGTGATGGGGGCATTGCCTTCCCCTGGTCACTGGGTCACCTCCCACCCCTGAGGGCTCCCAGACTGTGAGAGGGGGCAGGCCAGGCTGAGGGACCCCCCTCTCCAGTTCATAAGTTTTCATGCACTGGGCCTCTAGTAGAATTATAAAACCACCACTTATTAACTATCATAGGAAGTAATGATTCAGGCAAGAGTCATGAATGGATATCAATCTAGTGGGTGCAAACTTGATGAAAAAAATGACATTAAATAATTTCAAAAAGTATCTCTCCAAAATATGCCTATTATTACAAAAGAAAAGATAGCAACTGTCGAATTGGGAAAACCTAACTTATACCATTTTAATGCTATCAGTTAACCAAAGTTAACATTACCCCTATGGTACCTTCTGATAGGCTGCATTGAAAAAGACAAAATATCTCTTCTGTGGTTTTCCTGCCAAAGATGCATAAGCTGAATATTATCATGAGGAAACATCCAAAATTGAAACTGAGGGACAAAACTCAGAAAATATGAAAGTCATGAAAATCTAAAACAAAAAGTCGTTTTACAAAAGCCAAGATTTGGACGCAGCCCAAGTGTCCATCAGAAGATGAGGAATACTACTGGGCTATGATAAGAAAGAAAATTTTATCATTTGCAACAGCATGGTTGGATCTAGAGAACATTAGGCTAAGTGAAATAAGCCAGTCAGAAAAAGACAAATGCCATATGATTTCACTCATATATAGAATTTAGTAAACAAACTAAACTAAAAGCTGAGAAGCCAAGCCTTGCTGCTGTGACCCCAGCGGAGAAGCCAAGCCTCGCTTCTGCGCCTGGACCTAAGGCCTGGGTCCCGGGTGCTGGAGGAAAACCGGTGCCAGAAGCCAGGGGAAGGAAGGCCTATTGCACTAATCTTCATGCAACTGGCCTCTAGTTAAAAATAATCATCAAAGAAACTCAGTGAGCCCTGACCCGTTTGGCTCAGTGGATAGAGCGTCGGCCTGCAGACTGAAGGGTCCCAGGTTCGATTCCAGTCAAGGGCATGTACCTTGGTTGCGGGCACATCCCCAGTGGGGGGTGTGCAGGAGGCAGCTCATTGATGATTCTCTCTCCTCGATGTTTCTAACACTCTATCCCTCTCCCTTCCTCTCTGTAAAATATCAATAAAATATATGTATAAAAAAAAGGAAACTCAATGAAATGCAAGAATTAACATACAGAGAACTAACAAAATCAGGAAAATAATGCATGAACAAAATGAGAATTTTAATTAAAAAATAACTTAAAGAATCAAACAGGTCCTGGCCAGTGTGGCTCAGTTGGTTGAGCATCATCCCTTGCACTAAGAGATGCAGTTTGATTCCTGGTCAGGACATGTGCCTGGGTTGTGGGTTTGATCCCTAGTAGTGGGTGTGCAGGAGGCAGTCAGTCAATGTTTCTCTCTCACATAGATGTTTCTCTCTTTCTGCCTTTCTTCGTCTCTCTTCTTCCCCTTCTTCTCTCTCTCTAAAATCAATTAAAATATTTATTTTTTAAAGAATCAAACAGAAATCCTGGAGCTGAAAATATAATCACAGAACTAAAAAAGTTCAATAGAGAGTTTCAAAAACAGACTTCATCATACAGAAGAATCAGCAAACTCAAAGAGAGATCATTTAAAATTAACCAGTTAGAGAAACAAAAAGAAAAAAGAATGAAAAAGAGTGAATAAAGCCTACATGTATAATGGAACACCATCAGGCAAACTAATATTTGCATCATGGGAGTCCCAGAAATAAAAGAGTGAGAAAATGAAACAGAAAGCATAATTAAATAAATAATAGCTGAAAACTTCCCAAATCTGGGGAGAGAGATGAGCATCCAGTTACAAGAAGCTCAAAGGACATCAAGTAAGACCAACCCAAAGGAGATTACTATAAGATACATTATAATCAGAAAGTTAAAAGTCAAATACAAAGAGAAAATTTAGAAAGAAGTAAGGAATAATGACTCTCTGCATCAAGACAATTCCTCCAACCCCCCATACACCTACCTATTAGTGGATTTCTCTGCAGAAGCCTTACAGGCTAGGATGGCATAGAATGATATATTCAAAGTGATGAAATAAAAAAAACCTTGCCAACTAATAATACTACATTCAGCAAAACTGTCCAGAAATGAAGAAGAGATAAAGTCATTCCCAGTCAAACAAAAGCTAAAGGGGTTCCTGACCACTAGACATGACTTATTAGAAATGCTAAAGGGAGTTCTTCAAGTTGAAATGAAAGAACACTAAGAAACAACATAAACATACATAAAAGTATAAAACTCACTGATAAAGGTAAGAGCATAGTCAAATTCACAATAATCTAATACTGTAATGATGCTGTATAATTCACTTTCACTTCTAATACAGAACTCTAAAAACAATATTAAAAATAACAATAGCTACAATAATTTCTTAGATGCACAATATAAAAAGATCTAAAGTGTGACATCAATAGCATAAAATGTGTGTGAGAGGGAGAGTAAAAGTCAGGAGTTTATACACACTATTGAAGATAAGTCGTTATAAAATTAAAGTTGTTATGTGTTATACAAGATTCCCGGTAACCACAAAGCAAAAATCTATAGCAGACACACAAAACATAAAGAGATAGCAATTAAATTATGCCACTACAATAAGTAAATCACAAAGGAATATAGCAAGAGAGAAAGAGAGAGGGAGAGAGAGAGAGAGGCCCCCTTTTTGGAAAAACAGTTATGTCTATCAACTTATCCATTCATTAATCCACTCATTCATCCTCCTATCCTTCCATATGTATCCTTCCATGTATATGTCTATCTTTTTCTTTATTTTTCAATCTGCATAAATGCATAAATGTGATGGACATCTGCAATATTTTCCATCAACTATTAATAATAGTTTTTGATAGACGATGGGGCTTTGCAAAAAAATGGTTACATTTCCTTCTTCATACTCTTCTGTATTGCTTGAATTTTAAAATAATTGCCAAGCATCATTTTTCAAAAAAAAAGCCATTATTAGGTTTCAAAATAACCAATTTATGCCATAATGTCATAGCACTTTTCAGGTAGTTTGAAACCCAACTTTAAATCTTACTCTTAATTCCACGATGGCTTCCATCCAAACTCATAAAATAAAGGCACGGGCTCTTTGGAACAAAGCAATATACTGTTATAATAACCTTAATTTAAAGAATCTAAAATGTTGAGTGTAATATATTTAACTATACAATTGTAATGAAGTTTAATTAGAATTTCTGAATTTGCTACTCATGGGTTATGCCAAATTATTAGCTCGGAGAACTGAAGCATTTCCCTATCATAAACAATTCCTTTCCAGAAAAGTTAAGTGAAAGGGGGACAGGGGTGAAAGAGTCTTTTAATTATCAGGAAGAGCTCCAGTTAAGTCTACTTTGCTACAAATTCAGTGATTCAGCAAGCTAGGACTAGAATCATTAATGAGGAAGCACTCTAAACAGACAGCACCACTAGGTGAGAGGAAATAATCTCAAACACAGCAGCAGGAGAGGGAAGCAAAAATCAAGTCCCTGGGGATACCTGTAAAAAGTGCATATCTGATACTACAAGTACTATGTTAAGGTAAACAAGTCAAGCTTTCACTTATTCAGAATTCAAACAATACACTAACATTCTAGGGTAAAAAAAGTGTGATGAACAGGGATGACATGAAGTCTGTCATTTGAAATAGTAAACAAGAAGTTTATTACCTACAAATTACATTATTCATGGATGTTTCAATAAGCTTACACATGTGACATCCCAGCCACTGTCATAGTGGTCTACAATAGATTGAATGAAATATGGTAATGGAATCATAGACCATCATGTAAAGTCATTAAAATTATACTAAAGAAAACAAAGAATGCATGGAAATATTTGCTCAATGTCTCAAACCAATGAAATGTTATTGAAATGAATATATCAATTTCCAGCAAACATTAGACACCAATTTTCAAGATTATTGTGCATTAGCTCAATAAAATAGCTTGATAAAAATTATATAGACTCATAATAAAGGTTAAAAATCAATGTTGGTATAAGCATACCTGTTTTTACTTAAAATGTCTTTCCTTTATTATTTTATCCTATCTGTGCACTCCCCCCATTTTATTTTTATTCTCCTAGTAGTTACCTGTTCTTTCATTGCATCTCATACATACCAGATCATGCATTTGTTCAGATCTGATAGATATCACATAAACATTTGCTATTTTAACCTGAAACTATTAGTTAACCTGCATTTCTCTCTTCTATTGTAAAATGTGAAATTCACTTGCTATTTTATTCTCTTAAAGCTCCTATCAACCAGATTCAATTTATGTTAGAAAATTGGGGATTTTTCATCTTTTTAAGTATTATTATCATTGATATTATTAATACTTGCTTTTGCAAATTACACTTTTATTTCCATGAAACGATATTCTTAAAAAAGTTTATATTGTATTTATTTTCAGTGCTTCCCACTCATTCTATTACACAATGACTTCCTCTTTGTGGAGATACTTATGTTTATTCATCTTGTTTTTCCCCATGGTCTCTAAATAAAAATTTCTATGTGTTGTCTTTTCTACAACAGCTTTCTTTTTAAATCCTGATTTTGAATGAGATAATAATCCAGTCTCTTTGTTCTGCTTAGATCCTATTTTGAATTCTTGTTAACAGTACAAGTTTATAGTTTGTGATACAACTCTTTCAATTGAATCAATGGGTTTTTTTAGAACAACAAGTAGGCCATGCTAAACTTTTGGTACTAAATTGGCTATATGCACTTAAAATATACTTCTGACCCAATTTTAAGCCCAGTAAAAATAAGCTCCCACCAAATTTGCTTTATATTTTGGCACCATCTTGCTGCTGTATTTGACTATTTCATTTTTTCTCCCATATACCATCTGTACTTTCCCGCTTAAAAGGTGGAGAGAGCCCTGGCCAAGTGGCACAGTTGGTTGGAGTGTCATCCTGTACAACAAAAAGGTTCAGGTTTGATACCCGGGAGGGGTGCGTATGGAAGGTAACCAATCAAAGTTTCTCTTTCACTTCGGTCTCTCTCTCTCTCTCTTTCTCTCGCTCTCTCCCTCTCTCATCAATAAACATACCCTCAGGTGAGAATAAAAAAATAAAGGTGGAAGGAGCATAAACTCGTAACTCTCATTGACAGTTTACCTCTTCCATATGCAGAATTAAAATATACATGGTGGAAATATTTGAGGACATTCCTAAGCTAAGTCACGAAATTGATTTTTTAAAAAAAAAAAATAATGAGGGTCATCTATTCTCAGTCCTCTTTTCAACAACAGCCTTTTTCTGGGAATAGGTCAGAAACAATTTAATGTACTTTTTGGATCAATTTTATGTAAGTCTTTCTTTACAGGAAGAGGAAATGAGATGTAATTCTTTAAGTTCACCTAAGATTTAATACTATAGTTTTGTCTGGAATATTAATTGCTTTTCCTTGAGACTTCCAGAGGTTGAATTTGGTAACCCAAGAGTTCTAGCCAATGGAAAAAAATAAAATTTTCAATTTAAATAATTAGTGTAGATTCACATTTAAATAATTAATTACAAAACACATTGCCTCTTAATATATACAGGATTTTAATAATTAAACAGGACAATATTTCTGAAAAGAGCAACATTGAGAAACATTAGATATGACACAACAAAATGTGGTCAATTGTAAATGTATCAATTATCATATTAAAATAACAAAGAAGACCCTAGCTGGTTTGGCTCAGAGGCTAGAGCATCTGCCTGTGGACTGAAGGGTCCCAGGTTTGATTCCCGTCAAGGGCACATGCCCGGGTTGCGAGCTCAATCCCTAGCTGGGGGCGTGCAGGAGGCAGCCGATCAATGATTCTCTCTCATCATTGATGTTTCTATCTCTCTCCCTCTCTGAAATCAATAAAAATATATTTTAAAAAAATAACAAAGAAGTACACAGGACTATATTTCTGTAATAAAATGTCCAGTGAGGTTGAATGATAAATATCAGGAAAAAGTAATAACCAATACCAAAACACAGAAAGCAGCTCCTGTCTCCAGGAGGCCCTCCACAGGCATTAATCACACTCACATATATTTGTAGTGAATATACTTACAAACGCATCAGAATAAAATAAGAATACAGCATCACCATAGTTGCCTTGATTCCCAAATAGCAATTTTATGATAAAAATAATTTTGTTGACGATTATGTTTTGAAGTTTGAGCTTATCTTAAAAATGGATGATAATTCTTAACCTCTATCTATACTGAGTATTTATCTTGAGTTAGGGACTCTTTTAAGCACCTAGTATGAAGTACATTATTGAGTGATCACAATAATCACCTAGTAGCAGGCATATAGTCAAAATACTGTGTTCAAAGCAGGTTAGGATTATCCCCATATTACTGATGTGGAAATGAAGGTCCAATTAAACAACTTACACAAGGTAAAATAGCTAAGAGGTGACCTACCAGGAATATAACACAAGTAGACTGGTTTGACTTCATATTCTTATATTCTTAAGCACACAAGCATTGCTTTACAGTTTATTAAAATGTTTTTCAAAACTCATTCTAATTCTTTCAAAAAGGAGATAAATCTTTCTTAACTTCTAATTTGTGCCTATAAAGATACTAAGCTCTCATTTTTTTCTTACTCCATAAGAGAATGAGAAATACCATAAACCATATATAACATATATGTCTGAAAATATCTTCTTTCCCCCTGTATCTAAATGCTAGTTTATCTAGGTATAGAATTCTAATTTCAAAATCATTTGCTTCAGAACTGAAATACATTCTTTCATTCTCTTCTACCATCCAGTGTAACTAATGAGAATTCTGATGTTAATTGTATTTACATTCCTTCATAAATGATATATTTTTATCTTGTCATATATTTAGGGTATTCTCTTCATTCTTGATGTTTGAATCTTATCCTTGCCTTGCTGTCCTCTTTAACCTGCAAATTTAGATGTTGCTTTAATTCTAGGACCATTTCTTCTAGACATTTTTTCTTCTATTTTTAATTTGATTGTTACCCCTTATTTGTATTAGCTGTTTTCTGTAGAATTCCAAATAAATGTTGGAACACTTGCACTGATTTTCTAACTTTGCTCTCATATTTTCCATCTCTGATATTTTTTCCACTTTTCTGTGCCTCAAATTTTCTTCTATTTTATATATATATATTTTATTTTGACAAAAATTTTAATTTCTAAGACATCCCTCTTTTGTATTTGATCCTTTTTAATAGCAACGTGATCTTGTTTTACGGGTTGTATTATATCTCAAATAGTTCTCAGGACAGAAATATTTGTTACTTAGATTTTATGTGATTCCTCTAAGATCAATTATTCCATTCATTCATGTTCATTCTACCAAAAAATGGAAAAAGGTTTTTCTCAAATACTTACTGATTCTTAGTTGTTCATTTATATTTGTGAATGGAAGACCAGGCAGCCTAAATTTCCTGTGTTTCTGTCTGTTTCCCCAACAGTTTTTCCTTTGAGCGATAGAGGTCACTATCAGCTCTATGTATGCAGGGAGAATTTATAACTGGGCAGACTGCTTTTAGTTTGTGGCTGAACAGTGAGCAAGCACTCCTACTCCCGGTTACAAAATTAGGAAGGCTTTCCTGTGAGTTCTAATATCCATGTTAAGATAACTAGATATTTTCTTATTTTTTATAATTTAGATCTGTGATTTTAGCTCAAGATTAAATTTTCTAACCTCACATATGGAAGGCATGACTAGTTTAAGTGTACCAAAATAATCAATTTAATAATCACCTCACTTGTCACTCCTTGTACCTACTTATCCTGAATTTGTAGACTTTTTAATAACACTGCCATCTATTCTGTAGCTTTCTCCTGGGTTTATACTGGGCAGTAGCTCTTGATGTAGTTTATCCATCAGTAAGATTTACCTGTCTTCCATAATCAATAAATGCACATACATTTCAAATGTATTAATGCCTCATCCTCTCCTTGGTGCTATTATAAATTTATTCCATTTTGTACTCTTTTACTGACATTTCCAATGAGGCATTTGAATGAAGGGGAGAAAACTACATATGCTCAATAAAAATAGTATTTTAAAAAATCAATTCCTAGTTATCTATTAATTTCCTTAGAAAACCTAGGGCCTGCTGGGTACTGGTTATGACTTCTGGTAAGTCCATTGAAAGATGACTGACATCTCAAGAAGCAATACAAAAGCAGCCCTAGCTGGTTTGGCTCAGTGGATAGGATGTCAGCCTGCAGACCAAAGGGTCCTGGGTTCGATTCCAGCCCAACTGATGTATTTCTCTTACATCAATGTTTCTCTCTGTCTTTCCCTCTCTCTAAAAATCAATTAAAAATAACCTCGAGTGAGGATTAACAAAACAAAAAAAGACAAAAGCAACCAAGTTGGTAGATATTTTATTATTCTACCTTGCACATGTATGCGTAATTTTATACTCCTATAAAAAAGCAAAGATAAATATCTCTGTAATTGGACTATATATTTTATTAATATGAACTAAGTGTAACTGTCTCTCCATATCTACAGGTTAGCTACATTGCTACGATTGATAATCTTGCTTTTGGAAACCCTGTTGTCTATTTTGCTCATTGTAGCCAATATCCACGCACTTATTCATTCAACAAATATTTATTCACTATCTATAATGTGGCATCATTATATCATGTGCTAAGGATACAAAAGTAAATAAGAGAGATCTCTGATCTTATGGAATTTACAAGCCAATATAGAAATACACAATAAAGAACTAACCAACAAATTACTAAATAATAAATTTTATTTTGTTCTTACTGTTCTAAGAAAAAAAATGGTTCCATTTCCTACAACCCATGATAGTAGAAATTGAGGAATTGAGCCCTAGCTGGGTTGGTTCAATGGGTAGAGTGCCAGTCGAGGGTTCAATTGGACTGGTGAGGGAAGCAACCAATCGATGTGTCTTTCTCACACACATGTTTCTCTCTATGTCTCTCCCCCTCTATTCCACTCTCTCTAAAAATCGATGGGAGCCAAAGCTGGTTTGGCTCAGTGGATAGAGCGTTGGCCTGCGGACTGAAAGGTCCCTGGTTCGATTCCGGTCAGGGGCATATACCTGGGTTGCAGGCCCTTCCCCAGTGGAGGATGTGCAGGAGGCAGCTGATCGATGTTTCTCTCTCATCGATGTTTCTAACTCTCTCTCTCCCTTCCTCTCTGTAAAAAATCAATAAAATATATTAAAAAAATATTAAAAAATCGATGGGAAAATAGCCTCAGGTGAGGATTAACAAAAAAAGAAAGAAATTGAGGAATTGAAAAATATTACTAAAAGGACCTTTTCCACTCTAGAAATTGCTGGTCAAACTTTATGTACCTGGCTTTGTGTGCCGGTTGCAGCTCAACATAACATTTAAAAAGTTGCTAATATTATATCATTATTTATCCTGAATCTAATATTAAATCTATATACCTTTCATAAAAATAAATATATCAACAGCGGTGAATAAAACAATTTTCACTTACCAAAAATGTGCCAGATCAAATGATGGAAGGAAGGAGAGAGCCTGCAGAAGTATATTAGTATAGAGATGTTAATGATCTTTAAAATGATGCATTGTGAGCTTATCCTGTGAAACTGGCTGTTTGCCAGTCATGATAATAATACCCTGTGTACCAAATAGCATATTTGAGGGTCAGAACAAAGTTTATTTTAAAGCTGTCAATATTTCATTATTACTTTTGCTTTTATCCCTTAATTTTTCAAAGTTTTTCCTAAGCATGTTCTCATCGATCAGACTTAAGGTGTCTTTCTAGAATGTGTAAAGACAGCAGACCGATCATAAATTACGATTCTATAACACTAACTGCCTGGCTGTGAAACATTGTCAGCCTAAATGCAAATTCGGTACCAATTCATTCCTCCCTCTTCCTCTTCCCCAGCCCTTCCTCCCTCTCCCGTCCCTACACTCTTTGATGCTAACTCTGTAGCTCTAACACTGGAGATTTTATAGGAGTGCACAGAGACTCTCATCTATTTTAAAACTATGAAGTAAACAGATTTTGATTCTTTCTTTACCTATATTGCCTTTCATGACTTTTACATAAGTCTTGACTGAGAAAAGGGTCAATTTGTTTCTTCATAAAGCTATCTACTCAGAAGGAAAATCTTGGAAAATGTAAAGCTTGAACTAGCTTTGTGATCATCATTTTAAAGTAGTCACATTTTTTACCATGCAAGAAGCAAGGAGAGGTGGGAAAGCGATGAATAAATTGAACTTTTCAATAATTTTTTTTTTTTGTTTAAAGTATTACGAATAGTAGAACATGTTTCCTTTTTCCTTCTATTAACCTCCTCCCAGCGGCCCCCATCCCCGCGGCACATACCCTCACCCCCTACTGCCTGTGTCGATTGGTTATGCTTATATGCATTCATACAAATCATTTGGTTGATCACTTACCTCCCCCCAATCCTCCCCTGCTTTCCTGTTGAAGTTTGACAGTCTGGTCAATGCTTCTTTGTCTTTGGATCTATTTTTGTTCATCAGCTTATGATGTCCCTTATATTCCACAAATGAGTGAGATCATGTGATGTTTATGTTTCCCTGACTAGCTTATTTCACTCAGCATAATGCTCTCCAGTTTTGACTGGATTGTTTATCTTCC
The DNA here is from genome assembly GCF_000327345.1 of Myotis davidii. Lineage (NCBI taxonomy): Eukaryota > Metazoa > Chordata > Mammalia > Chiroptera > Vespertilionidae > Myotis > Myotis davidii. The sequence goes on from NW_006287806.1 coordinate 711,380, forward strand.
TGTTGTTATTCATGTTGCTGCATGAATGGTATGAATTCCTTTTTTACAGCAGCATAGTATTCCATTGTGTAAATGTACCACAGTTTTCTAATCCACTCATCTGCTAATGGGCCCATAGGTTGTTTCCAATACTTAGCTATTATAAATTATGCTGCTATGAACATAGAGGTGCATATGTCCTTTCCGATTGGTATTTCTGTTTCTTTGGAATATATTCCTAGAAGTGGGATTACTGGGTCAAATGGTAGTTCCATTTTTAGTTTTTTTTTGTTTTTTTTTAATATATTTTATTGATTTTTTACAGAGAGGAAGGGAGAGAGATAGAGAGTTAGAAATATCGATGAGAGAGAGACATCGATCAGCTGCCTCCTGCACATCCCCCACCGGGAATGTGCCCGCAACCCATGTACATGCCCTTCACCGGAATCGAACCTGGGACCCTTCCGTCCACAGGCTGACGCTCTATCCTCTGAGCCAAACCGGCCAGGGTCAGGGACCATTTTTAAGTGCCTCCTAAGGTGTTCTTCTGTCCAAAGGCTGTGGGACCTGAGA
>NW_006287806.1:712011-723779 GCF_000327345.1 Myotis davidii
CATAAAAAATACTGATATTTTACTGCCTAAGTTTTCTTCTAGGATTTTTATGGTTTTGAGTCTAACATTTAAACCATTGTGAGTTTATTCTTGTGTGCAGTGTAAAAAGATGGTCTAATTTCTTTCTTTCGTTTTTGCATGTAACTGTCCAATTTTCCCAACACCATCTATTGAATAGGCTGTCCGGACTCCATTGTATGTTCTTGCCTCCTTTGTCAAATATTGACTGAGCATAGTGGCTTGGGGCGATTTCTGGGTTCTCTATTCTATTCCATTGATCTATATGTCTGTTCTTGTGCCAGTACCAGGCAGTTTTGAGAACAGTGGCTTTGTAGTACAGCTTGATATCTGGTATTGTGATCCCTCCTACTTTGTTCTTCTTTCTCAGGATTGCTGTGGCTATTCGGTGTCTTTTTTTATTCCAGATGAATTTTTGGACAGTTTGTTCTAGGTCTTTGAAATATGCCGTTGGTATTTTAATGGGGATTGCATTGAATCTGGACACAAATTCTTGAATTGTGTTAGAGTTTTGATGTGTGTTTTATCTGATTCTCTTTTAAGTTTCACATTATTATAAAAATGCCTTAAAATGGTTGCATTAAAATTGGACTCTAGTACATTTTTTTATGTAAACAAGCTACTTGTTTTATTTTTCCAGTTGACATGAAATATTAATTTGTTAAAATTGTAATATATATTTATCCTACATATGTGCTAAATATTATCCATTCAAGGCACACTAAAAATTCTATTTATAATTATATTTTGTCTAATAGATGCAAAATTTACATTGTTTAAATAGAAAAGAAGCACATATTCAATAGAGAACATGATGTCTAACAGTGAAAATTTATCCTTGCTGTGGTCTCATTTAAACAAACATTTAAAAAGCTTTTTATTTTTATATTATCAGTCTACAAACAAAAATAAAGACTCTGTCATATAAGGTCTTAAAAGTTACACTCAAAACTCTGTTTGTTCAAATCTTTTTGGAATCTGAGACATCCTGCTCAGTAAATCTGCATCTGGGAATTTTTCCTTTACACACAACTCCTATATGTTTAACAAATACTAAATCAGTTTATACCTGAATTAAATTTAAGTACCAAAACAATATGTCATGTCAACATAAGAGATGAAGAAAATTGTGCTCTAGGTTATCTAAAAAGTTAGAGGCTATAATTCCTAGGAGTTACCAGTGCAATTGTCTTCGTTCATTTTTGTTTTAGAAAATTTTCAAGAAATATTATTTATAACCTGGAACCTGGTTTTCAAACCATTGGTTATGAATATAAGATTACTTGATTTGTTACCCTTGGTTAAATGTGAATAATTTTAGTAATATTTCCGGCATGAGAATGTAAATGGCTAAAATGAGTTCGATGAGTGACCCCTATTTGTTTCACCAAGACTGGACTTGAGGGTTTTCACAGAGCTGTTCTTCAATAATTATATCCTAATGCAATCAGCTGGAGTCCGCCATGCTTTGACTTCCTACGAGGTGGGATCTAGCCATGGTAACACTAATAGAGATACTTTCTACCCCAGCCTTGCTCAGACACTGCCTTATTTACATTTTAATTCCTATAAGAAAGTTTTGTATTATACACATTATGTGCTATTAGAAATTGAATTAAGTCAATCAAAACAATAGAACGTGGGGCAATGAATAAAAATGCTTAAAATTAGCCTTAGAAGGAGACTGATCTAGTTTTTTATAATATTCAAGAACTCCTTAACTCTGTGAATTTAGGTAAATTGCTTGAGTTTTCACTTGCCTCATCTCTAAAATGAGCATTATAATCTTGGTGTCACCAGTTAATTGTGAGAATTAAATAAAATAATGAGTCCCTGGCCTGTTAGCTCAGTTGGTTAAAGCATCATCCCGATGTGCCAAGGTTGTGGGTTTGATCCTCAGGGCACATAAAAGAAACAACCAATGAATGTGTAAATGAGTGGGACAACAAATCGATGTTTCTCTCTCTCTCTCTCTTTCTTCCTTCCTTTCTTTCTCTCCCCCCTCCCCCTCTCTCTAAAAATAAATTTAATAAAAATAAATTTAAAAAGGATGTAAAGTACTTAAAATAATGTCTGCTACATAGTAAATTCTTGATAAATAATAAATATTAGTTATTAATTAAGTATTAGTATTAGTTAATTAGTATTAATTAAGTATTAGTAATAAAAGCATATCATTCTATAATGTGGCAGTAGTTTAAAATGTGGATTATTGAATCAGAAAAATTCTGCTCTGCCAGTTACTAGCTTAGTGATCTTGGACAATTCACTGAAATTATCTGTGCCTCAGTATCTTCATGCACAATATGGAAATTATAATACTAATTATCTCATAAGGTTGCTATGAAGAATTAAATGAGATAAGAATCCATGCAAATTGTTTAGCCAGCAGCTGGTATATATTAAACACTCAATAATTTTTTCCTGTGTTTTTTTAAATTCTTAGTCTTTTGGACTCTGTAGAGCCAATTAACATTGAAAAACCTTCATTGTAATGAATCAAACTGTTAAAATTTTTAAGAAAAATAAAAGTGTGTGTACCTTATAAAGATTATTTTCTATGATAAGCCTTCCAGTGAAAGTTTAATGAGTGAAAAAAGAATAAACAAAAAAACAAGATCAAAGAGCACTGACATTTTCCCTGTTTTAACATCTTTCTTAGTAGAATCCTTGGGATATATTTTTTTAAAAAATGTATTTTTATTGATTTCAGAGAGAAATGGAAAGGGAGAGGTAGAAACATCAATAATGAGAGATATAAACATTATTGACTGGCTGCCTCCTGCACACCCCACACTGGGGATTAAGCATGAAACCTGGGCATGTGCCCTGACTGGGAATGAACCGTGACCTCCTGGTTCATAGGTCAATGCTCAACCACTGACCCATACCTGCTGGGCCTTGGGATACATTTTAATAGTCTGATTTCACTTGCAAGTCCAAATGATTTTTAATATCACTTCATTAAAAATTACAAATGCATATATCCAGATGCAACACTAAACTTGGCAATATATGTACACAGTGCCGTAGCATCAAAGGCTCCGACAAAGTTCTTCCACAAGAAATATCCCGCTATTCACACCCGTCCACCAAAAGTTCATCCACTCTTAAAGGCCCAGACCAAAAGCCAATTCCTCATTGATGCCTTCCCAGATTCCTTCACAAAAATGTCATCTCTATAAATTGTCATGACTCTTTTAATATTCATATTTTAATCACTCATAGTCTCTGCCTCTTACCATAAGTTTGCATATATCAGTATGTTTCTCTTATTTCCAATACTAAATTATATCAGAACTAGAAATTGCCATAGTAATCATATAATTCTAAAAACTAAAATTCCAATTATGAAACTATAGAAAACAAAATCAACTTTTTTTTAAATCCTGATGAACACAGAAACTCTATTCAAGTTAAACTTTCCTTTTTGTATCCTAGGCTCAGTTTTTACCCTCTGAGAAATTATGGTGTTTTGGTTTGAAAATGTCTATATACATAGTTCTACCTAAGTTTTAATTCAGTCTTGACAAATGCTTCCTTTTACACTTTCATTGTTGACTACATTTAAGCATTTTTATTTCCAGGTGGTCTCACCAAAAGTTGTGCAGATAAATCTTAATATATAGGCTTAAGCTTCAGCTTTGAAAGACGGTATGTTGTTTTGTTTTGTTTTTTCCATAGCAAGGAGCTCTAACACAAGCCAAAGCTTAGGAGAAATATCTGGTTGTAGCCATGATGGAACAACAAGAACCACACTTGCCCTCCTCACATAAACAGCTAGAAAACTGGACAATAAATATGAAACCACAATATTTAGGAATTGGTCAAAGGGCAACAAAGGACTAGGATCCAAGAGATAAAAGAAAGAAAAGAGATGATACCTAATGATCATTCTGGCTCTATCTGGAGAGGCACTTTCCAAACCAGGGTATATGAAAGGAAAACCTAAGTACAATGTGACAGAAATTCATGGCAGGGATTCAATGAATTGAGAAGACAGAAATAGGAGTTAGGCAGATTGCTGCGGCTAAAATTCATAGGACTCTGAACTGGAAAGGTGGCAGGTTCACAGAAAAGAACTCCAAAATTCTGCATTAGGTACCTACTTGTGTCTTTTGCTAACTATTAAGCCACACATGAATAGACTGAAACAACGTAAGGGGAGGCAAAAACAACTGAGAAGCTTTAAACTGACGGTCTCACACAGTTTAGGGAAAATTTCAAATTTTGACCAGCAAGATTGGATAGTACTAATTGAATAGCCAGGACATTCAGTAGAGACCAAGGGAATGCCCTACTCTAGTAGGATGGCTAAACTAGCAGTAAAAGCTATGTAGAAGCACTCTAAAAAGACTTAGGATAACAACTCTAAAGGATTAAGTTGTTAAGGCAAGTAACTTAATTGCCTGCCATAAAAAGTCAAACATTTTTTAAGATGACATAAAAGCCACCAAAAAGTAAAATTACAGTGACAAACATCCCATCAAAAGTAACAGACTGGTGAAGAAAAAGAAAGAGAAGATCCATAAGTTGGAGAAGGACTAGTCAACAAGAAAAGAAGCTGAAATCACATACATGATGGCATACAAGTGTACAATAACTACTATAAAAAACAGCCACAATTATGGGAGAACTGGAAGACAGAAAAAGAACCAAGTAGGACTTTTAGAGTTTAAAACTACAATTTCTAAAAATGAAGATACACTGAATGGGCTTAAATAAGACACTGTAGAAGAAAACAGTGGCAACAGAAATTTTCTAACTTGAAGGACAGAAAGAAAAAAACACCGAAAACACAGAAAGAACTGAGTCTTAGTGACACATGAAATAATATCCAGGAATCTAACCAACATGTAATCAAAACATGCTTTAATAATTTTTAAAATTATCATTTATTAAATTTATTGAGGTGGCATTGGTCAACGTGATCATACAGGTTTTGGGTGTGGGTTATGTTACAAGATCTGTATATTGCCCCATGTGGCCACCACCAGAAGTCAAATCTTCTCCTGTCACCATACTTGCATTGATATTCTTGTAGTTAAGATCTACCGAGAGGCACAAAGGTCAGAGTTAATGTCAGAATTTTGATCAGAATCTTAACAATCAAAAGACAGTGAATGATAACAAAGCACTAAAAAATAGAAAACTGTTAAAGAAGAAGTATATATCCAGTAAAAATAGCCTTCAAACATTTAGGCAAAGTACCTTTTCAGGCAAAAATACACTACTATAATCTATAGTAACCAAATCACTACTAAAATTTTGCAAAATTTTCAAAGAAAAGAACACGATACCTAATAGAAAACTGTTTTCTATAGTAAGAAATGAAGAAGAGCTATAGAAGTTGTAAATACATAGGTAAATGTAAGACTCCTATGTTTGTATTTCTTTAGTTTAAAGGAACTGATTGTTTAAAGTAAAAATATCAAACTATTGTGCTTTTTATAACATAAGTTGAAATGGGAAACATACTTTTATAAATGTTTTTAATTCTCACCGGAACATATGCCTTTATTGATTTGAGAGAGAGAGAGAGAGAGAGAGAGAGAGAGAGAGAGAAAGTGATGTGGGAGAGAAACATCAATTTGTTGTCTCCCGTATGAGCCCCGACCAGGGTACCCGTAGCCCAGGTATGTGCCTTGACCAGGAATGGAGCTGGCAGCCTTTTGGTGTATGGGTGACGTTCCAACCAACTGAGCCACCCTGCCAGGGCGGGAAACATACTTTTATAGAGATCTCATATTATACATTAAGTGGTATAATAGTAGTATTTTAAGGTATACTCCAAAAATGTAAAGTATATATTGTAAACTACAGAACAAAATATATGGGATATGTATTTAAAAAAAACCCACAATGGTAGTTTTAAAGCCCAAGTATATTACTAATTGCATTAAAGATAAATTGTCTAAATATTCCAGTTAAAAGATGGAGATGGAATGGATTAAAAAGGACAATTGGTATGACCTACAACATGCACTTCAAAGATAAAAACAGACAATTTCAATGTAAAATAATGAAGACAGATAACACCATGAAAACTATTCATAACATAAATGGAGTGGCTTCATCAGACAAATTTGACTTCAAAGCAAAAAATATTGCTAATGAAAAAATCATTTCCTAATAATAATAAGTCAATTCATCTAGAGAATATAACAATCCTACATGTGCATGCACCTAATTATAGAGCTTTAAAATACACAATAGAGTGAAATGGAGAAATAGAATAGCCCAAATTGTGGTTGGAAATTTAAAAATTCCATGGGGGGGGGTAATCAATAGAACAAGTAGACAGAAAATCAGGATGATATACATAAGAAGGTCTGAACAACACAAAACCCCTTGCACATGGCAATTTTATAAAATACTTACCCAACAAGGGAAGAACACAGATTTGTTTTTTTGTTTTTTTAAATATTTTTATTGATTTCAGAAAGGGAGAGGGAGAAAGAGATAGAAACATCAATGATGAGAGAGAATCATTGACCGGTTGCCTCCTGCACATCCTGTACTGAGGATCGAACCTGCAACCTAAGCATGTGCCCTGACTGAGAATCAAACCCATGACCTCCTGGTTCATAGGTTGATGCTCAACCACTGAGTCACTCCAGCTGGGCAGATTTGTTTTAAGTTCACATGAAATAGGCATAAACTGAGCCTCAAAAATCTCAATTACAAAGAGTGAAATCATAAAGACAATGTTACCTAGCCACAATAGAATTAAATTATAGCTCAGTAACAACGCTATTTACAGTCATGTGTAGCTCCAGCGGCAGAAAGCTAAAGCTTTACGGGCTTCATGTTAGCGGACACAGCTGGAGGCCAGCAGAGCAGTTTGAAATTAGGAGTCAATCCTAAAAGCAAGGAAATCAAAGAAAGAGTAAGCTAAAATTGCCCAAATCATTAACTAACTACACAATTATCCATGTACAGGGAAGAATGTGTAGGGGCCAAGCTTAAAAGAAGCAATTATGGGAGATCTTAAGAATGGAACAGAGATAATGCAAGTGAAGTAAAGAGGTGCTGTGTATAGAGTTGAAAGACTTGGTACTGTTAAGAGGCCAATCAGCACAGTATGCCATACAACTAAGACTAGACATAAAGATCAATGAAACAGCTCTGAGAATCCAGAAATATATCCACACTAATAAGGTCAGCAGATTTTTGCCAAAGGTCCCAAGGTATCTCACTGAGGAAATCCTAGTCTTTTCAAACTACAGTTGCTGCAATAATTTAAATATACATATAAGGAAAATAAAGAATATTACCATTTGCAACAACATGGATGGAACTAGAGGGTATTATGCTAAGTGAAAGAAGTCAGACAGAGAAAGACAAATACTGTATGATTTCACTTATATATGGAATCTAAAAAGCAAAACAAACAAAAAGAGCAAATTCATAGATAAAGAAAAAATTGGTAGTCACCAGGTGGGAAGGGAATTAGGATTAGGGGGATGTGTGCGAAAGGTGAAAAGAATTCAAAAGTACAAATTGGCAGTTATTAAAATGGTCATAGAGGTGTAAAATGCAGCATAGGGAATATAATCAATAATATTATAATAGCTATGTATGGTGTCAGGTCAGTATTTGACTTACAGGGTGATCACTTCATAAGGTATACAAATGTGTAATCACCATGTTGTACACCTGAAATGAATTTAACATTGCATATCAATTGTAGTTGAAAAATAAATTTTGCCGGAAGCTGGTCCATCCTTGCTGCTTGACACAGTCGCTGCACGGAAGAAATATCTGCACAGCATATGTTTCAAGGGACCTGGCATATATGGCATACTGTTCTTAATATGTTTGCTCACCTTCTTGGCGCTATGTGTTTTAGGAACCTAGAGAGAGAACCTAGACAGAACATGGCGGGAGAACCTGGATAGAACCTGGTCACAGAACCTGGCAACAGAACCTGGTGACCTAACCTGGCTGGAGAACCTAGGGAGAGAACATGGCCACAGAACCTGGCTGGAGAACCTAGACAGAACTTGGCTAGAGACCCTGGCTAGAGAACCTGGATACAATCTGGCTAGAGAACCTGGCTATGATGATCACCTGACCGCTGCCTCCATGTCATTCCTTCTTTACCGACTCCATCCACACCTTTGGGGACCCCTGGACCTGCTGGGGTTGGACCCCAGCAAAATTTTAAAAAGAAAAGACATGAGTATCAACTGTTACCTAACACCAAATACAAATATTAGTTTTGAAATGGATCGTGGGTCATAACATTAAAGCTACAACTATAAATCTTTGTGAGTAGAAGTAAGCCAAACCATGGCCATGGACCATGTTTGTTATACAGTCTGTTTTGGCACTGCACTCAAATTATCCTAGTGCCAAGGATAATTTTTTTACATTTTTATAGGAGAGGAAGGAAGGAGGAGGAAAAAATATGCAACACAGACCATATGTAGTTCTCAAAGCCTAAAATATCTGCTGACCTTTTTAGTGAAAAGTTTTCTGACCACATTATAGAAAGCAAAAAAGAAGGACTTCTTTGCAACTTAGTAGGCAAAGAGCTCTTATACAGTACATAAAAAGCACATATCATAAAAGAAAACTCCAATAAATTGTACTTCATAAAAATTTAAAATTTCAACTCTTTGAAATGCTGTTAAGAAAATGAGAAAGCATGTCAGAGATTGGAAGAAAAGATTCACAATTCACATTATCTGTGAAGGATTTATATCTGGAATATATAAATACTTCTTTTTTTTTTCAAATATATGTTATTGGTTTGTTACCTAGAGGAAAGGAGAGGGATAGAGAGTTAGAAACATGGATGAGAGTGAAACATTGATCAGCTGCCTCCTGTACACCCCCTACTGGGGATGTTCCAGAAACCAAGTTACATGCCCTTGACCAGAATCAAACCTGGGACCTTTCAACCCGCAGACCGACACTCCATCCACTGAGCCAAATCAGTAAGGGATATAAGTATTTCTTACAATTTAATAATAAAAAGACAATCAATAGCACAATAAATAAATTGGGAAGAGTTCTGAGAAGATACTTCATAATAGAAGATATGTGCATGAACAATAAGCCCATGAAAAGATGAAAACAATCATTAGTCATCCAGGATATGAAAATTAAACATATAATGATGACATTTATAATGGCTAAAATTTGCTTGTTTCATACTACTTTATTTAGGGTAGGGGGAGGGTTCCATTTTCACTCCTCAATGATTTTATGTATTTCTCATATGCTTCTTCCCTCATTCATTCATCTAGTTCTGAGGGGTTACTCAGTGTCACCTTGATCAGCCAACCATCTTCATAACAAGCCTGTTGACAAGTCCTGGGTTTTCTGTAAGAGCCTCATTAGTTTCAGTTACTTCTCCTGACAGGAGAACAGAGTTCACTATCAGCTTTTAGGCTTTCCAAAGCACCAAACTCACCTTGTTTGTTCAATTGTGTCCCAACTTCTGGCAAACTACAGTAAACAACATCCTCCAAAGCTTCCTGTACAAAATTGCTGATTTGTGGGAAACTGCTTATTGTCATCACTAGGCAGAGAGGTATGGACAAGGAGCCCGGAATGCTGGTGACCCTTGAGCTCTGGCAAAGGTCAGAGCTCTGCACCCACTGTTTAGTCCAGACAATGGTAGCTGAAGGGACTATAGATAGTCATGTAAATCCTTACTGATAAGATAGTCTGTCTGTTACTGGAACTTGCCTGTCTAAGGGCTATGGGTGTATCCCAAACTGAATAAAAGGATGTCAAGGCCTGAGCCCAAGTGGATTCCATCTTCTTGCATTGGACTCTCGCCTGCCCCTCCCCCCCCCAATTTCCAAATTACTATTTCTTGTCTGGTCTCCTTCATTTATGTGCAGCCCCTTCTCCAGATCCCGAACCCTGAACCACGCGGGACGTGGGGGGATATTCACACTGATTCCCACTGTTCCAATACCATTTTTTGTTGTTATCCATTCACGTTTCTCTGTGAATTTACCCACCGACAGCAGACTGGGGCCTGTGTCCAGTGTCCCCATGGCGCCCGCCCTCAGGACCAGACTCTCTGCCTAGTACCATGTTTGCAGCTCTAGAACTTTTAAAAGGTTGACAATACCAGGTGTTGAAAATGTGGAACAATTGTAATGCTTGTACATTGCTGTTGGGAATGTAAAATGGTATAACTTTGGATAACAATCTGAAAGGTTTACATAAAGTTAAACACAGCATAAAACACAGCAATCCCACTCTTAAATTAGATAAGTTACAGGAAACATCATGGCAACACAAATATTTACAAATTAATGTTCCTAGTAGCATCATTACTAATAGTTAAGACCTGGAAACAATTCAAATGTTCATCAATAGGTAAATGGATAAACAAAATGTCCTATGGCTGTAAATTGGAATACAAGTCATAATAAAAAAGAACAAACTATAAATGTAAACAACATGGATGAATCAAAAAATATGCTTAGTGAAATAAGTCAGATACAAAATAATAAATACTATATGATTTATATGAAATTCTAGGAAAAATTATGAACCTATAATTACAGAAAGAAGATCAGATGCTTGTGGCCAGACTTAGAAAGAACTCAATAGAAAAGAAGCTTAAGAGAATGTTTTGTTTGAGTTATGGAAATGTTGTATATTTTCATTACCGTGATCAGTATACAAGCATACACGTGTGTCAAAAATCGTTAAATGGGCAGTTAAAATGGGTATACATTATTTCATGTAAATTGTATCTCAAAGTTTTTTTTTTTTTATTAGATGCATATGAGCAATACAAGTCAAGTAATATGGATGGACATAAAGACAAAATTTCAGGGCCCTGTTTTAGGCCTACTTTCAAAACTAATATAGGAAATTCTCAAAGAAAACTCCATTGTCAAAGAATAAGTGAACAGGCTGCCAGGAATATCCTCATGGAAGTTTCTCAGGAAGAAGCCTAGAGGGAGGTTATAGTTCCCAGGTAGAGCAGACACTGCTGATAATCTCCCTAGCAGTCTTCCCTCCTTACTTGCTGCTGGAACCACAATATGATACAGGAACCCTACCCCTCCACCATGTGATTCAGGGCTAAGCACTGCGTGTTTTATCTAATTATTATTGTCACTTGAACAATTGGGGAATAGCGGTGTTGTCCCCTTTCACAGTCAAAAATCCACATATAACTTTTGACTCCCCAAAGCTTAACTACTAATAGCCTACTGTTGACTGGAAGCCTTAACAGTTGATTAACACATATTTTGTTTGTTATATGTATTGTGCGCTGTATTCTTACAATAAAGTAAGCTACAGAACAGAAAACGTTATTAAGAAAATCATAAGTGCTGGGGGTCCAACCCCAGCAGGTCCAGGGATCCCCAAAGGTGTGGACGGAGTTGGTGAAGACTATCCACTCTCTTCCTACGGTGGACTCCTATCCATCCCGAGTGCAGGGGGGCTTACCTAAGGGGTCCCTGTTCGGGCGCCAGATGCTGGGGTCCAACCCTAGCAGGTCCAGGGGTCCCCAAAGGTGGGACGGAGTCGGTGAAGAAGGAATGATGTGGAGGCAGCGTTCAGGTGACCATCATAGCCAGGTTCTCTAGCTAGGTTCTATCCAGGTTCTCTAGCTAGGATATCTAGCCACAATCTCCAGCCAAGTTCTATGTCCATGTTCTCTTGCTAGGTTCTCCAGCCACATTCTCCAGGTTCTCCAGCCAGGTTCTATAGCCATGTTCTCTCGCTAGGTTCTCCAGCCAGGTTCGGTCACCAGGTTCTGT
>NW_006287806.1:723877-734724 GCF_000327345.1 Myotis davidii
TGCTATCAATCTCTATTCCAAAGGTTAGGTTGTTTCTTATCTCCATTCCAGGGAGTAAAGATTATGTACTTAAGCATGATTGTTTGTAGTTAAAGTGATTAATTACCCGCCTGAGAGTTAAGAGGTTTTATTCCCTCCCTAACTTCAGGGGAAAGTCCCTACCTGGGAAACAACCTTTCTCAGAGAGGTGACCTTGGTTAAAACACATAGCGCCAGAAGGTGAGTAAGCATATTAAGAACAGTATGCCATATACGCCAGGTCCCTGAAACATATGCTATGCAGATATTTCTTCCATGCAGCGACTGTGTCAAGCAGCAAGGATGGATCGGCTCCCAGCAATTCATCAGTTAATTTTGTTCATTATATTGCACAAATGAGTGAGATCCTGTGATATTTATCTTTCTCTGACTGGCTTATTTCACTTAACATAATGCTCTTCAGGTCCCTTCATGCTACCTCAAAGGGACCTGGAGAGCTACATAATATTCCATGGTATAAAGTAGTACATCTTTTTTATCTACTCATCTTCTGATGGGCACTTGTGCTGCTCTAAATCTTAACTATTGTAAATTGCACTGCTATGAACATAGAAGTGCATATATCCTTTCTGATCATTGTTTCTGATTTCTTGGAATATATCCCTAGAAGTGAGATTACCGGGTCAAGTTGAAGTTGCATTTTTAACTTTTTGAGGAAACTCCATACTATTTTCCACGTGGCTGCACCAGTCTGCATTCCCACCAGCAGTGCATGAAATGTATTTTACTAAACACTGCCTTTATAATTCTCCAAAGTGTGTGTATACATTTTTTAGACACCCTATATATGTTTTAAGTAAGAATAGAAGATAGTCCTATGCCATTTCTGGCATGTTTCTAAGATATTTACTCACCACTTCAAGAATCATGGAACTAGTATAGCAGCACCAATATTCCAGTGCTAATATGTACACATACACACTCGCAGGGACCTGTGCATTTTTCATGCCTGAGGATGGATATCTGAAATGCATCTGAATAATTTCTCTGCAAGATAGATTTCGTTTAGGTTATTTTCAATACAAATAGTATAGAGGGTTAAAAGGTCATTTTTAAAATTCATATAATGATGCTCTTCTAAAATCTCTGGTACTGTCAGAGGTTGTTAGGCCTGATGCCAGCTGCCCCGTATACAGTAACCTGTGAGAGCTGTCTCAAACCCCTTTGTCCCACTGGCTGCAATTCAGAATTTGAATTCTCACCTGTAATTGGAGTTACTCTTTCAGACTCCTGGGGAAGCACTGGTACCCTAGCTCTGCATAGTATGTTACCATTTCAAAGTGCTTTTACATACATCATCTCATCGGATCTTCACAACAACTGTAGGTTGAAGGTACTGTTATACAGCTTTTGTAGCTTAGAGAAAGCCAATTCTCAGAGAGGTTAATTTACTCACCTAAGGGCATGTGAGTCTCAAAAAGGCTGAAACTTGAACAGTGCACTTTCCATGGCATCCAAGCTTCTTTAAAAATTGAGCACATCCAGAAGCATCTATTCAAATGGGACTGCAATTGGGGAACAGAGAGCAGGGGATAAGTAACATAGTATCCTATTAGCACTGGAGAACCAGAGAAAGAATTACTTTCTCAGACTCATGAGCTGTCATCCAGTGCAGAGCAGACCCTGAGTTATGGAAATTTTTATGTGAGAGGAAGGAAACAGGGCTTGAAGAGCAGATTCAAGTTTAAAAAAAACAACAAACAGTTGTCAACTCAGAATGGAAAAGAAACATTAGGAAATATATGCTCATTAAATATAGTGAGTATTCCTACGATATTTCACTTACACAGAAAATAACTTTTAATTAGAAATAGACACTTCATTTCTTTTATTTTATTCTGCTCTGTTTCCGTCGTTTAGATGAGCATCAGCTATATATAAACACTAGAGGCCCGATGCACAAAATTCGTGCATGGAGGGGGAGGTTACCTCAGCCCAACCTGCACCCTCTCCAATCTTGGAGCCCTCAGGGGATGTCCTACTGACGTCTTAGGCCCACTCCCTGTGGTTGTCTACTCTCTGCAGGGCCTGCCTGCTCAATGCCAGTGTGATGGGCAAGCAGGTCCTGCTGTCTGCTGTCTGTGGGGCCCGCTTGCCAGCTCTCTCTTGGTGGGACTGAAAGGACTGGAGGACTCCTGGGGGTGGGCCCGTCTGTGTTGATGGCCTGCCTCTCCCCCGGCAGGGCTGAGGGGACTGGGTGCTGCCATCTTTGTGCTATAGTGATGGTCAATTTGCATATTTCCTCTTTATTAGATAGGATGCTAGAAAGATGTACTCTGTGAGTGTGTGTATGGATCTTGGATTGCGTGTTTTGTTTTTGGAATTATAGTTAGAATATTAGAGGGGGTTATAGTAAATTTTACATGTGCTGTTTTCTTGGAAAGAGCTCTAAATTTCTTTGTCTGGACTATCCTTACCACAGAGAGTTTATGCCTTTGAATTCTTTACTTTTGATAAAACATTGCTTTTAATTGCATTTCCTTTTTTATTTCTCCTACAAAATAACTCTGCAGTGTGGCTCTGTAACATCTTCTTTATCCATTTTTGCAAATGAAATTTGTTTCCCATAGGTCCCACATAAATAAGTCAAATGTAATTATTTAATTATGAATTGTAACTTCTCCTTATCCCAGGTGCTTATGTAGCCCATTGCTTTGGAATAACTTTCTTTCCTCTTATTCTTTTTCAATGTATTGTTCAAGGGACACCTCAGTGTTGAAAGACTGACACTCAACCAGTTCATTTCCCACCACTGAAGAAGCATAATGCCTCCTGCTTATTTTGGCCTCATTTCTTTTCTTTGGAGATATGTGTTAGAAAACAACCTGCTGCATTTTTCACAGTTGCAGATAAACTAACCCTGTTTTCAATATATTTCATGTTGTCATTTTATTTCTCTTCTGTAAAGAAATGAGATTTTTGTATTCTTGTTAAAAGAACAGAAGATCAGTCTGTGCCTGAATTCTGATTCTAATTATGTTTCCAATTCCATCTGGTCATTTCTATGAAATACTTCAGAGTGGGTGACTTGATTTTTTTTATCCTTCTCCACTTCTCAACTTGCAAAGTAGATAGAATAATGTTACCCTATATGCATCTCAGTGGTATATGAAAAATAGTGAGAATTACTGTTAGTTAGCATAACTAAAATTTCCTACATATTAGAGGAGGTCCATATTGTTTATATTACTTACTAGGGGCCCTCGGCCTGGCCTATGCCTTCTCCCAATCCAGGACCCTTCAGGGGATATTGGACTGCCAGTTTCAGCCCGATCCCCACAGACCAGCGTGAGGGACCCCACCAGGCATGCCTCTAGTATGCATATAAGATCTTTGGTTAATCTCTTCCCACCCTCGCCTCTCCCCACTTCCCTCTGAGATTCATCAGTCTGTTCCATGTTTCCATGCCTGTGTGCTGAGCATCTGCCCCCTGGTGGTGTGCATCATAGCTCCAAGCTGAACGGTCCAATGGTTGCTTAGGCTTTATATATATATATATTAGAGGCCTGTTGCATGAAAATTTATGCAAGAGTAGGCCTTCTTTCCCCCGGCTTCTGGCACCCGGGACCTGGGCTGGCTTCCCTATGCCCCCCCCCACAGGCACGCAGGCCCCGGGCTGATTTCCCTTGGGCCCCGGCTTCATCAGGAAGGAAGTCCGGAATGATGTCTGGAAGATGTCCAGTCTAATTAGCATATTACCATTTTATTATTATAGATAATTGAAGTTGAAATTTTCATCTACATGTGCAAAATCAAGTGAATTAATAAGTCCAATTAAATACCTCATAAAGTTCAATGTAGCATTTTGTAGTTAAGAAATCACTTTCACATTTATTATATTTTAAAATAATTTCATTAACTTAGGCATTTCACATGAACCCATATCCTTGCCCTCCAAACATATTCATGTACAACTCACAGATTTGTACAACTCAGAGATTTTTTTCATAATAGGCTCAGGTAATTAAAGCAAAGGTGAATTGTTTGGATAATATCTTCATTTTTCCATTTCAGATTGCATGAGTGCACACAGACTTAAAGCACTGTTTTTCTTTTCATTTAAGCTATACTTTTGTCAAATGCAGCCTACTTAAATTCAGTCTACTTTGCATCTTTATAGTAGTTTACCTTCCATCTTAATTTGATGTGAATCAATCAATTTTTTGGTTAATCCTCACCCAAATACATTGTTTCCATTGCTTTTAGAGAGAGTGGAAGGGAGGAGGGAAGGGGAGAGAGAGAGAGAGAGAGAGAGAGAGAGAGAGAGAGAGAGAGAGAGAGAGAAACATCTATGTGAGAGAGACAACAATTGGTTGCCTCCCGCACACACACTCTGACCAGAGCCAGGGATTGAACCTGAAATCCAGGTACATGCCCTTGACTGGGAATCAAATCTAAAACCCTTTGATGTGTGGGCTGATACTCTAGCCATTGGGCCAGGACAGAGTTATTTGCTGTATGGAAATTTTCCAGTCACTGGTTTCCTGGTTTTTCCTTAGCAAGATCCTTCCCAATGCTGCAATAGCAGTGCTATGGTCAGTTAGAATGCCTTCAGCTTTAAGTAACAAAAAAACTAGACAAAAGTGGGATAAGCAATGAGGACATTTATTCTCCTATTAACAAAAGTTCAGAGTAGACATATCCTCCGTAGGTCATTACATTGCCTCAGTGACATCATCAAGGACTCAGGATCTCCCCATTACTTTGTTCTAGCTTAGTCTTCGGGCTATTTTTCTTCATAGTCACAATATGGTTATCCCAAAACACTCAATGTCCAGTGGAATATGAGGCAGGTTATTTTTTTGCCTTATAACTTTTTAAGAAGGAAAATTTCTTTATCATATGCCTCCATCAGATCTTTGTTTATGTTTCATTAGGCAAAAATGAATCACATGCCCGCCTATAAATCTAACACTGACCAGTTAGATCACTGCACAGTTGACTCTTGAACAACACAGGTTCCAACTGCGCAGGTCCACTTATACGAGGATTTTTAAAAATAAGTACTGTAAGTTTATTTTCTCTTCCTTATGTTTTTTTTTTAAAATATTGTTTTATTGATTTCAGAGAGGAAAGGAGAGGTAGAGAGAGATAGAAACATCAAAGATGAGAGAGAATCACTGATCGATTGCCTCCTGCATACCCCACACTGGGGATCAAGCCCGCAACCCAGGCATGTGCCCTGACTGGGAATCACACCGGGACCTCCTAGTTCATAGGTCAGCACTCAAGCACTGAGCCACGCCGGCTGGGCCCTTATGTGCTGGGAGCTGGTCCATCCTTGCTGCTTGAGACAGTTGCTGCAGGGAAGAAACATCTGCACAGCATATGTTTCAGGGACCTGGCGTATATGGCATACTGTTCTTAATATGTTTGCTCCCGTCTACCTATGCCCATAAGAGACATGTGGTATTGTTATTTCACTGGTCAAAATGGACAGATTAAGAAATGCAGTTTTAAAATGCTTTTGTTTTGAAATTATTTCCTTAATTCTTGCACATGAAGGCAGTAAAGCACAGTAGGAGTTAAGCATTGCAGATTGAATCTCAACATTCCTTCAACTAGTTTCTTCTTAAAAAACACAGCCCAAATGGCTAGCCCTTTATACTGCTATGGAAATAGTCAGGTTTATAAATCGTAGCTTAATAACGATGAGTAAATCCTACTCAACTGTGGTTTAGGTAGGAAAATGACGAATATAATATGCTTTGCACAGTGTTGTTCTGGTATGTATTCCTCATTAAAATTTGTAGAAATTGGTATTTATGAAAGATGGAGAAGCCTAGTTCTAAAGCTTTTGGAAGATGCAAACATCTAAAAGAATATTTCAAAGAGATCAACCAAAGAACTTGTATGCGTATATGCATAACCCCATGGGCACAGACAATAGGGTGGTAAAGGCCTGGGGGAGGGGCAGGTGCAGGGCGGAGGGGGTCAATGGGGAAAAAGGGGGACATCTGTAATACTTTCAACAATAAAGATAAATTTTAAAAATACATTTCATTTTCAAAATTGAGCTATCAGCTGTTAAAGTATGTATACATTTTGGGGACGCCCTGTATTTTCCAGGTCTTATTAGCTTTATATTTTTTAATTTTAGTTAATAAATGTTTTTGTCACTAATTATTAGCCTTCAGTTGGAATGTTTTATTCCCAAATTTGACTTCATTACTGATAAACATCCTCTGAAATCAACACAGTCCAGCTTTTTAGAAGTTTTGTTTACATATAATTTGAATGCTTTTAATTCAGTGGTTTTTAGTATACTCACAGAGTTGTGCAATTATCACCACAATCTAATTGGAGAATATGTTCAGAGCCCCAAAAGAAACCCCATACCTTTTAGCAGACACTCTCCACTCCCTCACACCACCCAGTCAACAACCTAGTATTTGGTTCTAGGTTGCCTACTCTGGACATTTCATATAAACGGAATCATTTAATATGTGCAACTTTGTGACTGGCTTCTTTCAGTTAGCATAATGTTTCCTGGGTTTTCAATGTTGTTTCATGTATTATTACTTCATTCATTTTTGGAGCTATTATGAGTAATATTGCGATGAACATTATGTGCACATTTTTGTGTGGACATATGCTTTCATTTCTCTTTCAACTCACATACCTAGAAAGGAAATTGCTGGATCAAATAATACTTCCATGTTACTTTTTTGAGGAACTGACAAACTGTTTCCACAGTGGTTATACCATTTCACTTTCCCACCAGCAATGTATGAGGGTTTCAATGTATCCACATCCTCATCAACACTTGTTGCTGTCTTTCTTTTTTATTATAAACATTCTAGTGGGTGTGGTGTGGTCTCATTGTGATTTGGATTTCGAATTGATTGCATTTCCTGATTACTAATTTTGAACATCTTTTCTTGTGCTTATTGTCCATTTGTATATCTATAGAGACATGTCTATTCAGATCCTTTGTCCATTTTTTTCAATTGGGTTATTTGCCTTTTTATCATTTATTTGCAAGATTTCTTTATATATTCTAGAGTTTTTACAAATACATGATTTACAAACACTTTCTCCCATTATATGTGTTTTCTTTTCATTTTCTTGATGGTGTCTTTTTACAAACATTTTAATTTTAGATTATGATCAATTTATCTATTTTTTATTCTATTGCTTATGCTTAAATATCATATCTAAGAATCCACTGACTAATCCCATATCACAGCCACTCATTTCGCCTAATTAAACCTGTTTTTAAACACAATGGCTTCATTGATATAATTCACATAGCATAAATTCACAATTTAAAGTGTGCAATTCAGTGGTTTCTAGCATATTCAATCCTTTGCCCATTTTTAAACTGGTTTGTTTGTTCTAGGGTTGTAAGAGTCCTCTCTCTCTCTCTCTCTGTCTCTCTCTCTCTCTCTCTCTCTCTCTCTCTCCCCTAGCTACTTATCAGATATATGATTTATAAACATTTTTTCTTATTTTGTACGTTGTCTTTTAACTTCCATGATAATATCCCTTTTCACAAAAGTTTTTTTTAATTTTGATGAAGTCCAAATTCTCATCTATGTATCTAAATCAGTCATGGGTGAACTTCTGGGTATGGTCTATCCTGAGGCAAAATTCTTCTCCATCTGTAAACCTGTAAAGCAATTTATCTACTTCCAAAATGCAGTGGTGAGACAAGCATAGGATAGACACTCCCATTCCAAAAGGGAAAACTAGGAAGGAAAAAATGGGCCAAAGATTCCAAGCAAGCCCAAACCCAGCAGGGAAAAATCTGTTAGATTTCAAGGGCTGAGAAGCTCTGTCCTTTGCACTCATGGCTCTGCCCTCAGAGTCATTTTTCTTTCATTTTGTTTCTCTGTCCCTTTCAATCCAGGCTGGCAGCATTTTTGCTGATAAAACTTTTTCAAAAAACTTGCTGGTCTCCCACCCAATTTATAGAGACCCAAGCCATTAGACAAAATGGTTCCCCACAGATACTTTCTAGATATCCCCGTCTCTGTCCCTGGCTTCTGCTGAGATGGTTGACTGAACAGAAGTCACATGCCTAATCTCTCAGCAAGTTGTTGTCCAGCCACACGCTTGGCCAGGTTTCCAGAACACACTCTCCGGGTAAGCAGAGAACCTTCTAACCTGTCAGTCTGGTCCCATTGTGTTTAAGTTTAGTCTTTATTTTATCTTCATCTTAGGGAGCAAGGAGCAACCAGGCTGAGCCTTCCACACGTTGCTTCATCGGTTAAATATCTAAGCTCATTGCTTACAAATTCCACTTTCCTCCCAAAGATAGAACATAATTCAGCCAAAAATCTACCACTTTATTATAAGAATCATGTCTCCTCTGGTGCCCAAAAAACACATTTATCATTTCCACCTAAGGACTCACCATAAGTACATTTAATGTTCATATTTCTACCAACCATCAAGGCAATCAGTGATTTTTCTATCAAGGACCTCAAATTTCCTCCAGTTTTTACACATTACTCAATCAAAGCCAACTCCACGTTCTTACACATATGTTATAGCAACTCCTCACTCCCTGATACTATGATCTGTATTAGATTCTTAGGTCTGCAATAGCAAATTACCACTAACTGGATGGCTCAGAACAACCAAATGCATTCTCTCATACTTCAGGAGTCTAGAAATATGAAACCAGGGTGTTGGCTGGACTATGCTCTCTCAAAAGGCTCTATGGGAGAGTCCATCCTTGTCTCTTCCAGATTTGTGCAGTCCTGACAATCTTTGGCATTCCTTAGTTTGTACATGTGTGTCCAATCTATGTGTTCACCATCACATGGCATTCCCCTTTTGTGTGTCTGTCTCTTCACCTCTTCTTAAAGGACACCAGTCATATTGGATTAAAGGGCAACCCTACCTTGGTATGACCTCATCTTAATCATTACATTTGCAGTAGCCTTATTTCCTACAAATAATGTCACATCCTGTGGTACTAGGGGTATCTCAAACTTATACCTATCTATTTGGCAGACAAAATTCAAAACATGACAAAATGGGTTGGATTTTCTTTTTGTAGAGTCCTTGGGGTTTTCTAAATATAAGATTATGTTACCTGCCCATAGAAATAGTTTTTACTTCTTTTCCAATTTTGGACCCTTTTGTTTCTTTGGGTTGGACTAATCGCTCTGGGTAGGACTTCCAATCCAAAGCTGCATAGCAATGGTGCAAGCACGCATGTCCATGTCTTGTTCCCGATCTTCGGGGGAAAGCTTTCAGGCTTTCACAAGGGATTACAATGTTATCTGTGGGTTTTCCACAGATGACCTTTATCATGTTTTGTGTGTGTCTTTTAACAAGTGGGAAAAACAATACAGAAAATATACTACAGCTTCTGCAGAAACTGTGGTTTAAAGAGCCCAAGGGACCAAATTGATTATTTTTTCCTAAATTGTAAGTAAACTATAAAAATCCCCTTTGTGCAGACAGAGAGTTTATGCATTATACTTAAGTTCTAAAACCCATTGCAAATCATGATATTCGGGGAATTGCTGACACGACTTGAACTATACGGGCATCAATGTACATTGTGATACACATTCCTTTCATTTGCTTCATATATGGATGGCTCAGTTTCACTGTCTTCCTCCTCTCACTTTTGTCTGTACCACTTTCATCCTAACTGACATTTAAGCAATTCTGCCCCTTTTATCCATTTTGATATTGAACTTATTTCTAAATTATTTTTATTCTGAGAAATCTTTTCCCTTTACTTTTTCATTTTAAAGAGCTTCTGGTTTATATCAATCTGATGAAATAGAGCTCAATCTTTTGGTTTCAATTATAAAAGTTCTCATGGCTATCTTATTAAAACACTGCTTCTCCACTACAAGGAAGACATTTCATGAGAAAAAAAATGGTGATAAAGAGAACAAGAACTCAGGCAAAGTAACTACTCTATTATATCAACTTTTTATCAAATTTGGGTCCTCTGACATTCTACTTTTTACATGCAAGTGCTTTTAGCATTTTGTTAGTAAAGTCTGTTCATGCAACATATATTACACTCAAATATGTTGTTTTTGGATTTTTGCTTCAGCCTTACATTTTTTTTTTTTTTGGCTACAGAAATCAGCTTTTATTGAATGCATTACAAAAGAGCTAGTTTAGTCAAAAAGACCAAAGCCCATGTCATATCAGACTCCTCAGATGCTTCTTTCTTTGCTTCCACTTTCATCTCCTCAGCTGGGGCAGCAACGGTGAAGGGGGCAGGGCCTCCTGCTGGTGCAGCACTAGCTGCTGGGGCAGGTCCACCAGCCCCTACATTGCAGATGAGACTCTCAAGGTTGACATTGACCAGAGCCTTTGCAAACAAGCCTGGCCAGTAAGGTTCACCATTTACAGCATTTGCTTTTTTTAAAAAACATTATTTTATTGCTTAAAATATTACAAAGAATAGTACATATGTCTCCTTTTTTTCTCCCTTGACCTTCCCCTGCATCCCCTACCCCCAGTGTCTTGTGTCCATTGGTTATGCTTATATGCATGCATACAAGTCCTTCGGTTGATCTCTTACCCCTCCCTCCAACCCTCCCCAGCCCTCATGCTGTAGTTTGACAGTCTGTTTGATGCTGCTCTGCCTCTGTATCTATTTTTGTTCATCAGTTTATAATGGTCTTTATTGTCCATAAATGAGTAAGAGCATGTGATATGGTATTTTTCTTTCATTGCCTGGCTTATTTCCCTCCAACCCCCCAGCCCTCATGCTGTAGTTTGACAGTCTGTTTGATGCTGCTCTGCCTCTGTATCTATTTTTGTTCATCAGTTTATAATGGTCTTTATTGTCCATAAATGAGTAAGAGCATGTGATATATTGT
>NW_006287806.1:736387-750733 GCF_000327345.1 Myotis davidii
ATCTTGATATCTGGTATTGAGATCCCTCCTACTTTGTTCTTCTTTCTCAGGATCACTGCTGCTATTCGGGGTTTGTTCTTTTTTATTTCAGAAGAATTTTTGGAGGGTTCTTTCTAGGTCTGTGAAATATGCCATTGGTATTTTAATGGGGAGTGCATTGAATTTATAGATTGTTTTAGGTAGTATGGCCATTTTAATGATGTTTATTCTACCAACCCATGAACATGGTATGTGCTTTAATGAGGGCATTGATCTTATCCTCCGTCACTTCATCCTCACACAGGATAAGGGCCAAGTAGATGCAGGCGAGCTCTGAGACTGAGGCCATGATGAGGCTGAGTGCTGGGTGAGCGCTGCTGGGAGTGGTGCTAGTCGCCGGATGAATTGAGGGCCTCACCCCAACATGGCCTTAGCTTCCTCAGAAGAACCGAGCACCTTACCAGCATCTGGGGAAAGGGCAGCCTTACACTCTTTTAATTGTTTCTTTTATTTCTTATTCACTGCAATCTACATGCACTTAGTGCAGTGATGGCAAACCTTTTGAGCTCGGCGTGTCAGCATTTTGAAAAACCCTAATTTAACTCTGGTGCCGTGTCACATATAGAAATTGTTTGATATTTGCAACCATAGTAAAACAAAGACATATTTTTAATATTTATTTTATATATTTAAATGCCATTTAACAAAGAAAAATCAACCAAAAAAATGAGTTCGCGTGTCACCTCTGACACGCGTGTCATAGGTTCGCCATCACTGACTTAGTGAAAACCTAAAACTTGACTACCTTTTGTTTATCTCTCCCTTTCTATTTCTTCTTAGAATAACCCACTTTCATTATAAGTTGACCAAGATGAAGATGATCTCTTTTCTGACCATTTTTCTGACCTTATAAAAGATTGGATTGAAGAGCAGTTGGGGGGCTGAGTGAAAAAGGGGCAGAAATTAAGAAGGACAGATTGGTAGCCTGGCCAGTGTGGCTCAATTGGTTGGAGCATCCTCCCTGCACTGAGTGGTCTCTGGTTCCATTCTTGGTCAGCTCACATGCCCGGGTTGCGGGTTCAATCCCTGGTTGGGGTGGGCTGGGGAGGCGGCTGATCAATGTTTTTCTCTTGCATAGATGTTTCTCTCTCTCTCTTTCTCTCTCTCTTCCTCTCCCTTCCTGTCTCTCACTCCAAAAAAAGTAGAAATTTCCAGTTATAAAAACAGTCATGGGGATGTAAAGTACATATAGGAAATGTAGTCAATAATACTGTAATAACTATGCATGGTGTGTGAGATAGGTATCTGACTTATTGAGGTGATCACTTCATAAATGTCTAATCACTATGTTGTACACCCGAAACTAATATAATATTTTATGTCAATTGTAACTGAAAAATAAAAACAACTTAAAATACTGGAATGCTTTTTTTGACTAATATTCTACATTTTAATTCATTCATCATTGTTTTTTTTATACTGATGCTAAACACTGTTTCAAACTTTTAATAGGGATTTTCTTCCATTAAGCAATTTTTTTTTAAATCCTCACCTGAAGATATTTTTCCATTGATTTTTAGAGAGAGTAGAAGAGAGAGAAAAGACAGAGAGAAACATTGACATGAGAGCAACACATCTATTGGTTGCCTCCCCCAAGCGCCCCGACCAGGGCCCGGGCTAGGGAGGAACCTGCAACCGAGTTCAGAATAAAACCAAGGACCCTTTAGTCTGCAGGCCGACACTCTATCCACTGAGCCAACCTGAATAAGGCTAAGCAATTTTTTTTTTTTTTTTGCTGATAATATGCTTGGTACTCCATGACTTGAAGGGCATATTTCATTTAATTTCTTTAATTTTTTATATCTTTGTTACTCTAGAATTATATTCCACTCACATTTGCTTCCTTATTTATCATCAATAGCAATAATTTTAATTTTATTTTCTGTAGAGTACATACTGCATTTTCAGGCTTCAGGAACTTACATTGATTGACTTTAGAAATGACACATCTTGAACAGAAAATAGATGAAGCCAGAAAGTGCTAGTACGTATTAGTATTAGCATTAACTAATCAGCATGTTAATTTTGGTTAAATTTGTCTAGGCAGCAGCACTTATATTAAATCCTTCTCCAAAAGGAACCTAACCTTTATATGATATCCACCAATGTGTGAGTGTATATGTGGGCCTTTTGTGCCTTATCAAAATTTTTTCATACAAACTGTACACAGTGGAAGTTATTATTTGGAATATCTATTGCCTAAAGTGGCATAGCCTCAAAATCTATGGGATCTAGCAATATGCAAAGAAAAATAAGCTAATCAATATATTGTAAAATGTGTCAAATACCCAACTCTTTGGAGACATCCATATGCTTAGAACTGTGGTAAAAAGACCCTATTAATTGACCATAAACTTCTCTTTCCATCAAAATGCATAATGCGAAGACACACGTAGCAGGCTAATGTATGGTCAGTGTGACACTCCTTTGTGTGTGCGTGCAATCTGATACCCATGTTTGACTCCAGCCCTCTTCTAAGAGCAAGACAACTCATATGTTGACTGCTACACACTTCACCTGTCTGTTGCTGCTCTTTCTCAGACAATGGTAGTCATACTTCACTGTTGCAAGTTATACTCCAGGAAATCCATGTTACTGTAGCCTCTCTTGCTTTCTGTTGCCAGCTTCAGCTATGAGCTAGCCTCTGAAATTCATTCACGGTCACGACTAGACCTATGGAGTTTCAAGAAACATCCACCAAACATCATTGGTGGATATCATATGATGTTTCAAGAAACATCTTCTGTGCCCATCTCCAAGCATTTGGAAATCTTCAGCTGCAAAGGAAGTCCAAGTGAAAGTGCAAGATGGTTTTCTACAGTGTGCTCATGTACTTTTGAGATCACCTTTTCATACCGTTTTCCCCCTCTATCTTCCTAAAAGATGTAGGATCCTCCTAGTTTAGGCAGATTCAGGTCACATCTAAGCCTTGTCCTTTCTTGATTATTCATGAATAAATCATTCTCAAACTAAAGGAAAAAGTCACACAGTCTTGCTACAGCATTAAATTTGTAATCACACAAGACAAGTCATGAAATCCTGGATTGCAGTTCCCACAGTAACCTTGCTCTTCCCCTACGGTGTATGCCCTACAACACCGTCTTTATATTTAAAATACTTTCCTTACACTGTTTTCCACCTCTCGTATTAGCATCTTGCAAAAGCTGTCTAATTAGGTATTATTCATTCATCTTACCATATGAACAATGATTTCTTAACTTCTGAAATCAAACTATAATTAAATAAATCAAAATAGCTAATGGGCATTCTAGCTAGACAGAAAATAAGCTTTATGTTGTGAGCAATTCCATAAATAAAACTTTTATTTCCTAATTTAGCCATTAGTTGTCATCTACTTTTTTAAAAAATCTATTATTGAAAGTATTACATATGTCCCCTTTCTCCCCTATTGACCTCCTCTAGCCTGCCCCCCACCCCTACCCCAGACCTTCACCACCTTATTGTCTGTGCCCATGGGTTATGCACATATGCATACAAGTTCTTTGGTTGGTCTCTTCCCACCACCCACCCCCTCCTTCCCTCTGAGATTTCACAGTCTGTTCCATGCTTATCCTGAGGGGGGAGCAAACTCATAATCCAATGAAAGTGGATTCTCTTTTACCTTTGAAGTATTTTGTGACATCAGAAAATAGCTATTCGATGTTTAGAATTTTTCCAGAAGACTACATGTGTAGCATATTGCAATTTTAGTTTTGGTTGTAAACAATTGCACCTAACCTGATCTTATTAACTGAACTGTTAAATATAAGGTATGATCTTAATTCAGATGGGAGTATGACTATATAATAATATCTGGTTGTTAGGTATTGGATAGAAAACTATCTGATCTTTAGTTTTCTGGATTGTTACCTGGAATAATGTTTAAGTTTTGCTAATCTCATTAAGCCTTCTTCAACTTCCTGGACTCAATCTTGTCTCTGTTCTGATTAACTTATGCAACCTGTTTTCTCATCAAAATTGAACCCAAATCCCTGAGTTTCTGGCCTTAGTCTTTTATAATGACCTTTGCTTTGTTACTTGTAACTTCTATGCAAGACACTTGGGATGTCTCCATCAGCCCCTCCCCGGTAAGCAATCACCACATTTTGAATCTCTTCCACAGTGGGGGTGGGGGTGGCCCTTTCTCGACAGTCACCACTCCCCTTCACGCTCTCATCACCGCATACCTAGATTACCATAAGATCTCCATAGAGAGAAGTTTTCCTGTCTACGGACAGCTAAAGTCCACCCCGAGTATGATTACCTGATAAAATACAAGATGTCCAGTTAAATTTAAATTTCAGATAAACATCAAATAATATTTGTCCCAACTACTGCATGGGATGTATTTATACTAAAAATTGTTCATTATATGAAATTCAAATTTGCACTGGAGTCATGTATTTATATTTGCTAAACCTGGCAAATCAATGAGCCGGGAATTCATCCCTATTGTACCACAAATGGTAAGGATCTTTCCTCTCCACAGAAATCCAGATGTAGTAATGACTTAAGGGTGAGCAGAGGAGACAGGAGCCTCTGAAGTGATGTGAAAACTATCCACTACCTCATGACCTTTGCATCTGGCAAGGAAGTGCTGATAGCACCATAAAGCTAGACTGCCCATAGGGTAGGAAGTATGTCATTATCTACCTTTTTGCAATTTGAAGAGCTTTTAGAAATCTTACCTATACAGTATGCTCCCAGTCTCCTCTCCACACATCCTCTTTGACAATGCAAATATTTCTGGGAGAGTTATACCTGAAAGAATATACTTCTGAGGGGGATAACATAACTTTTAGAGCAGCGGTTCTCAACCTGTGGGTCGCGACCCCTTTGGGGATCGAATGACCCTTTCACAGGGGTCGCCTAAGACCATCAGAAAACACATATATAATTACATATTGTTATTGTGATTAATCACTATGCTTTAATTATGTTCAATTTGTAACAATGAAATTGGGGGTCATCACAACATGAGGAATTGTATTAAAGGGTCGCGGCATTAGGAAGGTTGAGAACCACTGATTTAGAGGATACCTCTTATCATGTGCTTCCATATTAGGACAAAAATGCAAGGAAGCAGTACAGCATGGGACACTAGAGGTTGGGAGGCAGGGTAGCTGTGCAAAGTACGAAAGGGAAGAGTGAGTTAAGCCACACAAAAACTTCACCTGCTCACAAATAGGCCTAAGCTCTGGTCCTATCATAAAGCCACGTCAAAAAATACAGAAGGTTATCTCATGAAAGGCAGTACTACATAGCAATAAAGGGTGCAGACCCTAGAACCACCCTGCTTGGGATTCAATCTCAAATCTGCCTCTTAAAATGAGGACATCAGTACCTATGTCACAGGGTTTTCTGAGTGTTCATGACATGAGAAATGTAAAGTAATTATAAGAGTTCCTGGAACATAGAAAGTGTGATATATGTTGGTAGCTGTGTTGCTATTGTCATTACCAAGAAACTTTTGAAAACTCATTGCATTTATCCTTGGTATCTGTTTTTTCTAATTATTGATTTCATGAGGATACACATTCCTCTAATTTATGTAACAGACGAAAAGACCTTGTAATCACTTTGCTGTGCAAAAAGAACAGTGTCAGGGAAGTGATTTACCTCCAGTATCACCGTCAGGGCATTTCATTCCCCTCACCAACCACCCCGACCATGGCAGAAGTAGACTTGTGAACACTTGTGCTGGCACAGTCTCCCAAACTAGTCCCTTTTCTATAATTAAAAGCCAGTGTGTTGGCATGACTGTTATAAAACTATAATGAAAAGACTGTGAAGGAATCCCTTGGAAAGCATCTCCTTTAGGTATAAAGAGGAGATAATGAAAAGTCAGAGCTCCTTATCTATAGTCTCTGCAGCAAGCAAAGGCACATACTCTGGCTCTCTTTGTTATCAAAAGCCTGCTTCCCTTCCTGCAATGTATTCTGGCCCTGCCCTCAATGCACAGCATCTCCTCCCCTGGCCATTGTGTTCCCCTCTCCTGTCTTTGCTGTTAAACTTGCACGGGCATCCGCCTCCAGGAAACACATTCAAAGTCACTGCACAAACATGGATATATATGAAAATGAAATGCAAAGACAAGAAAGGAAAGACAAATATATCATTATGTGTTCTTTTGATTATAGCCTTACTCAGTAAAGTGGTCACTGTTTATGTTCATGGCTGTATGAGATGATGCTCAATGCTTTAAAAGGAGAGAGAGAGAGAGAGAGAGAGAGAGAGAGAGAGAGAGAGAGAGAAACAGGATAGCATATTTTTAAATTTTTAAAACACTTGCTTTAGAACCATATCAGCGTTTTCTTTTGGGGCCATCTTGATGTATTGATCTTTAGGATAGAAGTTCAGATGCTAAAGCATAGTTACAATATGCACCACTGATATTTTTTCTTAGGAAAGAAAGATTATGTCAGAAAACACGAATCCTTTGGAGAAATAGTAAAGAATTTAGATGAACATTAGCTGTTCTAGAGTGTAGCTGCACTATGCAGAAGGCACACCAAGCAGCATGCTCTTTAAAATCACTGTGCTTGTCTGCACTGTCATTGACATGGCAACAGTCCATGAAGAGCTCCCAGAAAAATATAAATTTAATATCTTAACCTGCCACTATCTCAGGACTAGGGCCCTGGGAGTGACAGCTGTAATATTTCAGGAAAAATACTCATCAGATTTTACTTCCGAATTCCATCCTGCTTCTATATTGAATCTCTTGTTTGGGATAGAACTGTCTCTGGTTAAATCAAGAGTTGAGAGGCCAGACTCCAATTTATTTTCTGCTCAATGCATGTCTTCTTGTACATCTTTGGTCTACTTATATAGCTTCACCATATTTCATCAGTCTACTGATCCATAAAGAAGCCATAACAGTTCCTATTCCTCAGTTGTATTTGGAGGTTAATTTCCTGGGGTGCTTGTGCAAAAAAAAAAAAATGGTATTATGATTTCCATCTTCACTAGTCCCAAACTATACAATGACACTTTCTGGTATGCTGTCGACTCTCCAATTCAGTCATGATAATATGTCTCCCAGGTTGGCACTAGAGAGAGATGAAAATTGAAAAGGACTCCAAATCACAACACATACCCTGCTCACATGAAACATAATTTCTTCTTATTTTATAACCTACCTATCTTTCATCTCAGCCTTATTATCCTTCCTTTCCCCAAAGACTGGATATTCTATATCCTATCTCCATGCTGCACTGGTCATTCTGCCTACCAAAATACAAGGCAGGTTGTAAATTTCTTCTGTAATTCCACACTGTATGGTACCTACAGGTCTCTTCAACTTCACCTCGTGTGTATGGTTTCCACCTGCTGCTCCTTCTTAAACTTTGATTACTACAATACAATGGGACCATGGTTCTCAACCTTGGCTGCACATTAGAATCACCTGGGAATCTTTTAAAAATCCTGATTTCTGGGCCTCACCCTCCAGAAATTCTGTTTCTTTGTTACTAATGTTGTGGCCCCACCCCCTAACAAAGAAACAGAATTTCCAGAGGATGAGGCCCAGAAATCAGGATTTTTAAAAGATTCCCAGGTGATTTTAATGTGCAGCCAAGGTTGAGAACCACTGCAATAGAACCTCAAGGCTCCATCAACAAAGATCTAAGATTTTTCAGGTTTCAGGGTCTAGAAATCCCCTATCCCATAAACCCCGTTTCAGTAAAGAAGCCTATCTGCATAGCTTGTTCTTTGAAAGTCAATGATGTGTTTATTAAACATCTACTTTCTGAACACTGTGTTGCCTGAAAGGCACTCAGAAAGCTTTTGCAAGAGAATAAGTGACAGTCATAACTGCCCAGGCTAATGAATGATTATAAGTTTCATATGCATTGTAATAAAATTATGTTAATATAGTCACATGTATATCACGTGTATTTTAAGGTATTAAAGACTTTTTGAAAAATATAGATGCTCTACTCCAGAACTGTTGCCTAAAAAGGAACGAAAGTGAGTTTCTTAGGAATCTGGGCTCTTACTGCTTATCCAGACTTTCAACCGATCTTGTTTCTACTTAAAAACCAAAACCAGCCAATCTGCCTCTAGAGTTACCTGCTGCCTTTAGTTCTTGAGCCTTCCTGGTGTGTTATATAAGTTTACGTCTTCCTTCTGCAAATATTTGTTTTATCTCTTCGTGCTCTGTTACATAAGTTACTACTCACATATTTACTTTCTATCTTCCAAAATGTGTCGATCTGTCTAGTCTTCAGGATTTCCTCCCATCCTCTTTGTCCCTGTGGTTTTATACCTTCCCAGTTGCTTTTTCTATCAATGGTTTATAGGCTTCAAGAAGTGGTCAGATCATCACATGTGTTTATCTAGAAGTCCCATTGAAGCGCTTTAGTTAGGGGAGTAGCATGATCTGATATACATTCCATTAAATAACTCAGGCAATAGTGTAGACAGAAGAGTTTAGAGGAAGCCAAGACTGGAAGCAATCAGAAGAGCTGGAAGAGCTGAATAGAGACTGAACTCACTGAGGAGCCAGAAGAGGTGCAGTGTAAGTGCTAAAAAGGTAGTATTGTTAGCATGTGGTTTCAACTTGAATGTAAAAGTCTATATTTCTACCACAGGTGGAACTAGCAAAGGAAAAACAACTTAGGACAGAGAAACACATGATTTCCATGTTAGACATGTTGATATGAGGGACCAATGGGATATGCAGGTAGACAGTGGACTATACAGAACTGACATTCTGTGGAGAGGTCTAGGCTGGAAATATAGATTTGAGAGCCACCAAGATAAATGTACTTTAACTTGTCAAAAACACAATTTCTCCATATTAATATTAAAATGTGTTATTCAGTAGAGATGATGATATCTTTGTTCTATTTCGGTGACTTTAGATCTTTCTGCAGTGTGAATATATGTATATAAAACATGCACATTCCCATCATTTTAGGAAAGCATTCTCAGATGCACATAACATCATTATGCAAACCACATGCAATTTTGTATATGAATAACATTCACCTAATAACACTGTCTTATTTTATAATCAGATGGGATCAAATGGAATCTGACCTTCACTGCATTGATCACTAGGGCTGATTCTGGACATCTCGCTGGCTAGGGAGGTGTCCACCTCCCTCCTTACTTCACTATATGTGTCTCTCCCTAAGATATGTGCTCATTCGAGTAAATAGTCAGGTTGAAGTTTAATTATAGAGATTATATGTTCACTTTTTATGGCAGCAAAATAATTTCATATCCCTACTGGTCTTTGTTCTAATATTGTTTAGAAAAAGTATGAGAAAGATGTATAGTTTATGCTGTATAAATTCTGATTTCTCTCATGCTTATAAAAATATTTTTTCCTTAAGGCAGAAACAATAAGCAAGTTTCATATTTTTCAGGGGGTGGACTTTTCTGTTTAATTTTTATTGCTATAAAGCACTTTCATGAGCTCAAAGGAATTTTATTTTGTTATAAATAATGTTATGTCTTTGAGAGTGGAGAACTATAAATTATACTATTAAGAAAAAGTGTAGAACTTCCATTAATCTCTGAATTACAAATTTTTATCTTGGAACAGAAATCACCTTCTGGCAACATTCAATAAAATTCATTCATCTCTTATTGCTGCCTTTAGTTCCCCAAATATTCTTTTTAAAAGTTCTTTTACTATATAGTGGTTTAGTTAAATTCAATTTAAATCCTGATAAAGAGAAGTATGCTTATTCATTTCTGATGACACTAGTAGCTAAGTTTTTGTGTAGGTGCTTCTGTTTTGAGAGCTGACTAACTGGCAAGAGGCCTCTAATTCCAGCTGTGCCACAAGCAGCTTCAGTGCTCCTTGTCTCCCACTGAGACCCTCTGCGGTGCAGAGAACTACTGGTAACTCATTAGCTTTTGAGATGTATCAAAATCTTGGATTCTTGCTTCCCTGTTAACCTTCCATGACAATGAGGGTGATACTGTTTCTACAGGTTTAAGATCAAAGTTCTCTTCTGGTGATCAGTATTTTCCTGTATATTGACCTCAAAAACATCATTTCCCCAAATTTCAGCATAGTAAGACAGGAAAGTAAGGGGCTGTTCATACATTCAATTCCCCAAAGTGTTTTGATTTAAATGATACATTTTCATCCCTTTGGCGTCATTTGTTCTTTTGTCAAAGCATATACTTCAAAGACGACACCTATCCAGTGGTTCTCAACCTTCTGGCCCTTTAAATACAGTTCCTCATGTTGTGACCCAACCATAAAATTATTTTTGTTGCTACTTCATAACTGTAATGTTGCTACTGTTATGAATCATAGTGTAAATATCTGATATGCAGGATGGTCTTAGGCGACCCCTGTGAAAGGGTCGTTTGACCGCCAAAGGGGTCGCGACCCACAGGTTGAGAACCGCTGTATTACACCCAACTGGGAGGAACTTTTTCCCTTTCACATCCTTCTTTCCTCTTCCTTTTCACTTCACAGTCTGGCTATTTGTAATGTTCTATTTGTTCAGTTAGAGATTTTAATTGTACAAGAGTACAATTTTGACAATGATTTCCAATTAAAATTATGAATTTCACACTACTTATGATCAACTAAGTCCATTAAGCTGATTTATTTGAAAACAAATGATTAAAATCCTTTCCAAATGGTGCTATGCCTGTCATGCATAATTGTATTTGATTGAAATGAATTTGATGGCATATGCAATTCTTGACATCAGCGTACTTACTTCCCTAACCCCCTATTCATTTAAGAACAACATAATGTTCATTGAACAACAAAACAGAAAGTTCTGCTGCTGATGGGCACAGATTTATTTTTTCAAGTGTCAAACTGGTGTCATAGTTATGAGTGCACACAGCCAATGTGTTCTGTATAATTGTACACCTTACTGTAGTTGCCGGATAGGCTTTCTATCAGCTCATATATGCAGACCCTAATGAATCCAGAGGCGTGGCTATGTGAGCTTATAGTAAGCCAGCACCACACATCACAGAAAAGGCGCAGGTGACAACACAGCCCAGGAGGCTGAAATTCTGAAGCTTAAGTCCCGCTTGCATGAATTTAAAACTAAATCCTTCTCCTTAGTTATTTTTATTTACTGGGGTGTTATGCTCTAGAACGGTGGTTTTCAACCCTCTGGCCCTTTAAATACAGTTCCTCATGTTGTGACCCAACCATAAAATTATTTTCGTTGCTACTTCATAACTGTAATGTTGCTACTGTTATGAATCGTAATGTAAATATCTGATATGCAGGATGGTCTTAGGCGACCCCTGTGAAAGGGTTGTTCGACCGCCAAAGGGGTCGCGACCCACAGGTTGAGAATAACTGCTCTAGAGAAAAATGAAATAAAATGGAAATCACTTGTTCTGAGTGCAGTGTCTACCATTAAAGCACTAAGGTTAAAAGAAATCTTGACCCACAAGGAGGTTTGCCAGTTGTCCAATTTACACGATCGAGCATTCCTCTCTTGTGTCCCTAACACCAAATGCACAAGCACAGCTTGAAAGAGCAGGAGTGGTATTTCTGCTATAAGGACTCATTACTGAACCTGAATATTCACTGAAATATATGCCTAGGCTGGAATGCAGCATCCAAAATTATCTCCATAACTTTGCACATAAGGCAGGAGGATGTGAAGAGTTTGAAAGACGCTTTAAAAATAGCCAGAAAAAGTCCAGCTGGTGTGGCCCAGTAGATTAAGTGTCGTCCCATGCATCAATGTCACTGGTTTGATTCCCGGTCAGGGCACATGCCCTGGTTGTGGGCTTGAGGTAGTCAACTGATGTTTCTCTTTCTCTCTCCCTCTCCCTTCCTTCCTCTCTCTCTAAATAATTCAATAAAAACATATAAATATAAATAAAAATAAAATAGCCAGAAAAAATTACAGTGCAATACTTCCCTTTCATCATTCTACCACTGATCAAATATTGTTTAATTCCTTTCCTGATGGAAAGCTACTGGTGTACATTACGGAATGTTCTTTTACTTTTTACTGGTGCTTACACTTGAAAAGTCAAATACAAAACATTAAATCAAAACTCACAGATATAGATAAACAGCTATAATATATGCATAGCTAGCCCCAGGCAAAATTGTGAAGTAAGCAGTGCTTAACTTCAGTACATACGCCAAAAACGAAGTGTGTCTCACCCAATGCCAGGCACATAGTAATCTCTTGCTAAAATTCCCCCCTGAACCTTTATTCGTCCTCTTTCAGATTTTTTCCTACTCCCAGATAATTTTGCACCATCATCCAGGTATCCCCACAGTGTCTTTATGCTGCATGCCCCATCACTCTCTAATCAAATTCACTCCCAGCAGATAATTTCCTATATTCCTTCTTGGAAAACCTCTCTTCAATAGATTATTTCCTTGGAAAGGATCTGATCAATTAATTCTCACTTAAGGTTTAACAACACTTCATAACTTAATATATTATCCCTCCTAAAGCTATTAGCAATTTAACGGGGACCATCAAAACCTCAAGTCAAAAGAGTGATTAATGATTACTGCAGGCACCAGGAGGGAGTGACTTGGGGGTGTAATTCTGTTATTTATTGTAAGGAGCACCATTCCAAGTTCCCTCTATCTACACCAGGAACATCGGTATATTCCAGGGGCCCCTTCTAACATTATCTTAGGATGTAATAAAAAAATTGGACTAATACTGTATAGGTGTTTTCATTCAATTAATGAAATATGTCATATGTTCCTTCCCCCTTCTCCTTTGCGGATAGCAGTAGTCATGATTAAGTGGTTCTATTTCCCAATGCTCTCCCCTGCCCCCTCCTGGAAGTATTGCTAATGGCAATCCTGTTTATAGCCGGTTCTGTAGTCAATAGGCTTCCTTATTTGATATATGTTAAAAAAAATTTTTGAAAACTTCACGGTTGGAGGAAGGCTCTGAAAGTTGCAGTGACTAAAATTTCCATTGACCCCGCTGAGACTTGAAACCTGCTAGATTCACACCACTCTAATTAACACCCACACCATTTCCTGACAAAACTGAGTGTACTTCCAACTTAATCAGGCTTCTGGCAATAGGAATGGTAAACATAAAAAGTAATGTCCGGAAGCTGATTTTAAAAGAGCCTTTTCCTTTTTCTTAGAATTTGTCTGCATGAAATAGAGATTGTTTGCAACTCTTGAGGTTTTTTTGTTTGTTTGTTTTTTCTTTTCTAAATCTGTTCTAATAGGCTCCCTTTTATTGCACCATTATTCCTTTGTTTGTGTTCTTCCTTCCACTTGCAAGGCTTCCCCTCTCTCCACCACTTAGTCCATTCAGCCTGTCAAGGCTCCTTATAACCCCCGGCATGACAGCTGCCTGCACTGGCATCTTTCATAGCCCACAGGTCTGTGTTCTAAGATAAACTGAAGTGCCATTTGTTTTAATGCTTACTACATACCATTCACGTCATTTCTTTCTGACAGAAACCTGTGAGTTACGTAAAATCCTCATTTTACATAGATAAGACTCAAAGAGGTTAAGTCAGATAACCCAAGATCATATGACAAGCCGAGCCTAGACTCAAACCATGACTATACCAACTATACAAATGGACTTTAACCCACCAGTTGAATCCCCCTATTGTCTTCCCATCTGTGCAGATGCATCCACCTTTCTTAAATACAGTGGGGCCTTGACTTACCAGTGTCCCAAACTAATGAGTTTTTTGAGATACCAGCTGTCTCGGAGGATTTTTTGCATTGAGTTGATAGAGTAATTTAAGTTAACGAGCTCCTTAACGAGCTCGGTCTCAGAGCGAATTAAACTCCTAAGTCAAGGCCCCACTGTATTCTCATTCATTTAAATTAACCCAATTCTGACCCAGCAGGATTCAGAGATGACATAATGTTTTCTTTCCTCATTGCCCCAAGGAGACTTGTACAGTGTTTGGGAGAAGCACACACCAGAGGGACGCCAAAAGTTCTTGTGACAAGCATCCTCAGCCCTTTGCTCCTTTGCTAAGGTAGGAAATGAAAGTGATGTCAATAAGGGCAACTGGCACCCAGTGCTGCAGCAGTCTCAGCGGCCGGGAGGAGCAGGGTATGGAAAGCAGTGGAGCATGACCCTGGCACGATCAAATAGAAGGATTTGGTGTTACATGGGCCAAACACTGGGTAATGGAGAAGAATTTTAACTAACTTCTTATGCATGTAATTTAGTATCACACGGGTGTGTCCCTACACTGGACAAATTGATGTGTAAGGGGGAAAATCTACTTTTTTGAAAGGGAAAAGGTATTATCTCAGAAATGTTTATGTTAATGAATAAAGTAGGAATTGTCTTTATCACTGGCCATAAGAGAAAGGGTTCTTCTCATTACCACTCT